>NW_024113525.1:0-37898 GCF_003073215.2 Triticum urartu
TTGTATTATATCGATTTGTCAAGTTTTTACTGAATTTTGTTTCCAGGGCTTTTAACACATTCTAAGAATTTTAGAAGTCCTGTGGTATTCTAGTTAGTTTTAAATGTGCTTTGCTTCACTTTGGAAGATGTCAGTTGTTTGAATTTTAACTCTGCGATCTGCTTGAGATTTTTTTTGTTTTCTTCTGAACCTTGTGCTTCTGCCTTTGACGATTTCGTTGAATTCACCATTGACGTAGGTCTTGGTTTAATTCCATCGACATGTTGTACATGCGTACTACTTTTTATGTTGAATTATTTGATCAGATGTTTGGGTGCCAACTGATAACAGGAGATGTATACACTAAGGATGGAAAGTTTTTATTTGACCAGATTGGGTAACTTCACGCTGAATTTTGTTTTCAGGGGCAAGAGCTCATTGCGAGCATTAACACCATTTACTCGTTCAAAAATTCAGAAAGTCAGCCCTATTCTAGTGATTCTGTACACAATCTAACCCAGCGCTGATGGTGACACTTTCATGGCCTGATGTGGGGTTATGGAACTTCGAAATATACCTGGTCGTTGCTATTTCATTTCATATAATTTCTTGTCACTTATCGGTTGATGAGATATTAATTTCAAGACATGCAAAATTATGTTTCTGCTGAGAAAAACTGTTACTAAATTGTTCCCCTGTAGCAACTTTGTCTCATTTTTATTAAGTGCCTTTTACAATTCAGTAGCAAGGATATAAGGGGAGTTTGTTAAGTTGTAAAGATTGAATTTTTAAATGTTCCACAGCATATTATTTCAATATAACAAACCCTGCCTACCAAACAAAATTTTTAAACAAAGAGGATTGTGGATGGAGGGGTTTGGGGTATTAAGGGGTTCTGAGGGGATCGGTTGGAAGGAAGGGATTCACCCAGTCCCCTGAAATCCCCCCCCCCCCCCCCCCCCCCCCCCCCCCCCCCCCCCCCCCCCCCCCCCCCCCCCCCCCCCCCCCCCCCCCCCCCCCCCCAACCCTCCCCAATCCACTTCTACCAAACAAAGCCTTATTAAGGGGTTGGGCTGGTTGCTTATGTGCCAATCAGGAGAATTTTTCTAGACCTTCCAATTGCCATCCAACGGCTAAGCCCCACAGCCCGTTTTTTCCTTTTCTTCTGATGAGACGCGGTGCGGTTTTACCCCCCTTTTTTAGTACACCTGTCTATAAGAGCTGGATTAATGCACAAAGCTTACCATCTTTTTTTAACTCAATATAATCACAAATGCTTGCATACACGTAAATGCAATCACCTCTACAAATACGCACGTGCACATATCCGAGATAATGAACCGGCACATCATTTTAAGATTGATGAATTCGCCACATAAAGCTTGTTTGTCGACGGGGACGTCTTTTCTCACTTAACGAACATCGCCGAAAAGATTGAAATAAATCGGCCATCAGATTGCATAGCTTTTTTTTGTGGGAACGGATTGCATAGTTATTTCTACAGAAAAAAAAGTGTAGAAGCTTAGTTTCCTGCCATACCGGGGTAATTTAATTAGGACTGTGATATTTGGCACACGTGTGCCATATAAGCAAAACTGCTACACATCTACTTCTTTCATTTTAAAGTACCATACGATCCCTAGTTCTTTGACATCGCCTCCTCCCAAACGACCCCGCAGACTAGCCCGAGAAACCTGCTTCTCCCACACATCTCGGGCGCCCACCCCCGAGAAAACTGCCACTTCTTCACGTCTATCACATGATTTCTCCTCAGGACAAAGTTACCATGGTATTCGTATGCAAGTTATCAGACCTGTGTTGCATAACTTACCGTGCTATTTACATAGAACGTACGAGGTATCTATGCTTCAACAACTACATCCCTTCAAAGTTACCACTGTATTTTGTACACAAGTTATAAGGTCTTCGATGTGTAAAATACCGTGGTACTTACATATAAGTTATCAGGGTATATGTACATCAACCTTCCCCGATCAAAGTTACCATGAGGGATTGTACATGAGTTACCGGGTATACAGTTCGTATATTATCATGGTACTTGCACCTAAAAATCTGGGTGTGTTTCGGTAGCTTTTTCCATAGGTCAAAAATTACCACGATGTTTTTGCGTAACTTATCACGCCTATAGCACGTGTGCCCCTCATGACACTAAACATTATATGACTTTCCCGTGGCATGCCATGTGTTGTGTTCATCCAAGAGGCCCACGCGCGAGGCGAGTGTATGTTTTTAACAACTTAGTTTCCTTCGGTAAAAAAGTTACCAACATGTTTATATTGCAAGTTATCGGTTATGCGGTGCTTATATTATCATGTTATTTACACACAAAAAATATTGGGGATGTTTTGAACAACTTTTCCCGGGACAAAAAGTTATCATGGTGATTCTAGGTAACCTATCAAGCCCGTAGTGCTTAAAATATCATACTATTTACACAAAATTTATCAGGGGTATGTTTCAGCAAATACCCCCCCCCCCCACCCACGGGTCAAAAACTTATCATGGTGTTTAGTTATCGCAGTGCATATGTTTTCATGCTATTTACACATAAAAATGCCAGGGGAGGGAGGTATACTACCGTGCTATTTACACAGAAGATACCGGAGTATATTTTCAAAAAAAAAATCCCTACGGTCAAAGTTGCCATGGTGTTTTTACCTCAGTTATCAGATGTGCGCTGCGTATATTACCATCTATTTATACATAAATTATCGGATATCTTTTCACATTTGTCTTCCCCAATGGTTAAAGTTACCACACTGTTTGTATCTAAATTGTCAGGTCTATGGCGTGAATGTTATCGTGCTATTTACAGAAATTACCGGGGGACGGGTTCAACAAATTTATTCCCAATGATCAAAGTTATCACGAACATGTCAAAAACAGTATTTCCCTTAGCTTGCTCAACAATGAGTGTCATAGATGAGGTGGTTAGCTCCCTTTGTTGATTACTTGTAGACCAAAGATCAAATCCTAGTCCAAGCATTATTTTTGTCGAAAATGGGGAAGGCGCATGGGCCATAATTGACAATTAGGAAAATTAGGAAGGCAAGGCGCGTGTGGCAGTTTCGTAATCTGCCACACGGTTGCCATATACATATTTCGATTTAATTATGATGTGTGTTAATTTCAGTTTAATATCGACTCGGTGTAGTTTCTTGTATAGATCGGTTTAATCCATCGGGGGGTCGCGACAAGGGCTAGGACAATTTCTAATAATTAACGCCGATGGAATTTCGAGCATCCCCTGCAACCTCCTTTCTGAAAACGGGGGCAAAGTCTTGCCTCACTTCTTGGCTAAGAAGAATGGTACTCATTTAATTAGTGAAAGACTAGGCGAAAACTGACAAACACCCATAGCGAGCGATTGTCATAGGACAAGACAATCTCGAGGGCACGCACCACCGATCTAGCACACGACATATACACTAGACACACCTCGTTGAAGAACACCATCGAGATTGGACACAAGCGTCACGACCACCGGTCCTCCTCAAGCAATGACTCCGACTTCACCGTAAGATCTGCCAAGCACGTGCTGACGACAAGGCAACTCCGATTCTGGAGGCGAGCTACAAAGGAGACAGATGCAAGGTCGTCGCCGCGAAGAATTGTCAAGCTGGATGACCCGTCGCCGGTCATCGCCCGGACCTTGCCGCCGCAACTCCAACTTCATGATAACAAATAGACTACGACGACACGCCGAAAAACCGACTACACTGCGCTGAAGCTGTAGCGCTGCGACATGGCCGTCTCTTCTTCTTCTTCTTCTTCTTCTTCTTCTTCTTTTTAGCTTGCGGGAAACGACGTGGCCATCTCAATGAAGTGCAAAACTGTGAAGGTGAAAACTCCGGAGGTCACTTGAGAAAAAGAGACTGCCGAGAAAAAGAAATGGAGGCCGGTGCACAGAGCATGGTTTGGTTACAGATCGTTAAGATGTCTCTTTAGACATGGTCTGCTACCATCACCAAAACTTTGCAATGGAAGGAGTAACAGAGAAAATGACATAAGTGGCCACAGAAAATGAGAAGGCCCGTGTGAAAGCAAAAATAAATAAATAAATTGCGGAGATTCAGCCTCCGCGAAACCTGACCGCCATTCCCCTTTGTTGCATTGGAAATATTCTTCTGTGGAGATGAACAGAACCAAGTGCCGTGACCATGGTTGCTATCGCCTACAGCCTGAGCATGCAGAGCTTAATTACTTCAGGATACAAAAAAATAGCAGGGCACAGAAAGTAGGCGAAAGATGAAGCAAGCCGCACCTCCACAGATCAGTCTCCCCCATCCTCCAGGCATTTTGAATACGGTCGCCGTCGAAGTTCTGATCGTCTGAATACAGATCTCATGCTATAGACATGCGCAATGCCATGTTCCATGTACGTGCCGGACTGGAATTCAGTAAGGTTTGGTTTGCATCATCATAGTGTACTTCTTTTACACTATCTGGATGAGAACAAAAGGTTGTGTTTGGATTCCTAGTCATACACCACTACTTTACCCTTGTTACTCATGATCAAAGTGCAGGCGCATTCACAAAAAATGGTCTCTCACCAAACAGCTGTGGAAACATGGCTCAGACAAAATTTGAATTGCCAATGGTAGCCTGTCCCACATGCCATAGATATAAGAGGGGGATCAAGTTCACAAAAAGTTTGGTCACCCACCCGTTCTGGCAAAAAGTAGGCAACAATCCTGCAAAAAATAAATAAATCCACAGGCCATGCCAAACGCTGAAGTTAGAACCAATCCCAAATGGTGGTCAAATTGCTTTGAGTATCACGGAAACTGGCATGCATAACCATGTTGAACACAAGGAAACAAATAATAGGATTTCTTTACTTACCAGGCCAATGAATGATGAGTCCATAACAGAGACAAAAATCAGATATGCACCAGGATGAACAAAGATCATATACTACGTCACGTGCTGCACTCGCCTAAAGAAAAGGATGACAAGTGGGGTTCAGTCCAAATGCAACAATGGAGTATTAGGTGTGTCAATGTTATCTGGTCACGAAGATCTCTGACCTGCCTGCATTACGCTCAATACTGCATCGCTCGACCATCCTCCGTCTAGCGTTAACGAGACGAGGTGGGTCAGCTGCAAGTATTCGAGCTAATCGCGAAGGCAGGAGATTGTGTACCAGAAACATTGATAATACTCCATTGTTGCATTTGGACTGAACCCCACTTGTCTCCTTTTCTTTAGGCGAGTGCAGCACGTGACGTAGTATATGATCTTTGTTCATCCTGGTGCATATCTGATTTTTGTCTCTGTTATGGACTCATCATTCATTGGCCTGGTAAGTAAAGAAATCCTATTATTTTGTTTCCTTGTGTTCAACATGGTTATGCATGCCAGTTTCCGTGATACTCAAAGCAATTTGACCACCATTTGGGATTGGTTCTAACTTCAGCGTTTGGCATGGCCTGTGGATTTATTATTTTTTGCAGGATTGTTTCCTACTTTTTGCCAGAACGGGTGGGTGACCAAACTTTTTGAACTTGATCCCCCTCTTATATCTATGGCATGTGGGACAGGCTACCATTGGCAATTCAAATTTTGTCTGAGCCATGTTTCCACAGCTGTTGGTGAGAGACCATTTTTTGTGATGCGCCTGCACTTTGATCATGAGTAACAAGGGTAAAGTAGTGGTGTATGACTAGGAATCCAAACACAACCTTTTGTTCTCATCCAGATAGTGTAAAAGAAGTACACTATGATGATGCAAACCAAACCTTACTGGTTCCAGTCCGGCACGTACATGGAACATGGCATTGCGCATGTCTATAGCATGAGATCTGTATTCAGACGATCAGAACTTCGACGGCGACCGTATTCAAAATGCCTGGAGGATGGGGGAGACTGATCTGTGGAGGTGCGGCTTGCTTCATCTTTCGCCTACTTTCTGTGCCCTGCTATTTTTGTATCCTGAAGTAATTAAGCTCTGCATGCTCAGGCTGTAGGCGATAGCAACCATGGTCACGGCACTTGGTTCTGTTCATCTCTCCACAGAAGAATTTTCCAATGCAACAAAGGGGAATGGCGGTCAGGTTTCGCGGAGGCTGAATCTCCGCAATTTATTTATTTATTTTTGCTTTCACACGGGCCTTCTCATTTTCTGTGGCCACTTATGTCATTTTCTCTGTTACTCTTCCATTGCAAAGTTTTGGTGATGGTAGCAGACCATGTCTAAAGAGACATCTTAACGATCTGTAACCAAACCATGCTCTGTGCACCGGCCTCCATTTCTTTTTCTCGGCAGTCTCTTTTTCTCAAGTGACCTCCGGAGTTTTCACCTTCACAGTTTTGCACTTCATTGAGATGGCCACGTCGTTTCCCGCAAGCTAAAAAGAAGAAGAAGAAGAAGAAGAAGAAGAAGAAGAGACGGCCATGTCGCAGCGCTACAGCTTCAGCGCAGTGTAGTCGGTTTTTCGGCGTGTCGTCGTAGTCTATTTGTTATCATGAAGTTGGAGTTGCGGCGGCAAGGTCCGGGCGATGACCGGCGACGGGTCATCCAGCTTGACAATTCTTCGCGGCGACGACCTTGCATCTGTCTCCTTTGTAGCTCGCCTCCAGAATCGGAGTTGCCTTGTCGTCAGCACGTGCTTGGCAGATCTTACGGTGAAGTCGGAGTCATTGCTTGAGGAGGACCGGTGGTCGTGACGCTTGTGTCCAATCTCGATGGTGTTCTTCAACGAGGTGTGTCTAGTGTATATGTCGTGTGCTAGATCGGTGGTGCGTGCCCTCGAGATTGTCTTGTCCTATGACAATCGCTCGCTATGGGTGTTTGTCAGTTTTCGCCTAGTCTTTCACTAATTAAATGAGTACCATTCTTCTTAGCCAAGAAGTGAGGCAAGACTTTGCCCCCGTTTTCAGAAAGGAGGTTGCAGGGGATGCTCGAAATTCCATCGGCGTTAATTATTAGAAATTGTCCTAGCCCTTGTCGCGACCCCCCGATGGATTAAACCGATCTATACAAGAAACTACACCGAGTCGATATTAAACTGAAATTAACACACATCATAATTAAATCGAAATATGTATATGGCAACCGTGTGGCAGATTACGAAACTGCCACACGCGCCTTGCCTTCCTAATTTTCCTAATTGTCAATTATGGCCCATGCGCCTTCCCCATTTTCGACAAAAATAATGCTTGGACTAGGATTTGATCTTTGGTCTACAAGTAATCAACAAAGGGAGCTAACCACCTCATCTATGACACTCATTGTTGAGCAAGCTAAGGGAAATACTGTTTTTGACATGTTCGTGATAACTTTGATCATTGGGAATAAATTTGTTGAACCCGTCCCCCGGTAATTTCTGTAAATAGCACGATAACATTCACGCCATAGACCTGACAATTTAGATACAAACAGTGTGGTAACTTTAACCATTGGGGAAGACAAATGTGAAAAGATATCCGATAATTTATGTATAAATAGATGGTAATATACGCAGCGCACATCTGATAACTGAGGTAAAAACACCATGGCAACTTTGACCGTAGGGATTTTTTTTTTGAAAATATACTCCGGTATCTTCTGTGTAAATAGCACGGTAGTATACCTCCCTCCCCTGGCATTTTTATGTGTAAATAGCATGAAAACATATGCACTGCGATAACTAAACACCATGATAAGTTTTTGACCCGTGGGGTGGGGGGGGGGGGGTATTTGCTGAAACATACCCCTGATAAATTTTGTGTAAATAGTATGATATTTTAAGCACTACGGGCTTGATAGGTTACCTAGAATCACCATGATAACTTTTTGTCCCGGGAAAAGTTGTTCAAAACATCCCCAATATTTTTTGTGTGTAAATAACATGATAATATAAGCACCGCATAACCGATAACTTGCAATATAAACATGTTGGTAACTTTTTTACCGAAGGAAACTAAGTTGTTAAAAACATACACTCGCCTCGCGCGTGGGCCTCTTGGATGAACACAACACATGGCATGCCACGGGAAAGTCATATAATGTTTAGTGTCATGAGGGGCACACGTGCTATAGGCGTGATAAGTTACGCAAAAACATCGTGGTAATTTTTGACCTATGGAAAAAGCTACCGAAACACACCCAGATTTTTAGGTGCAAGTACCATGATAATATACGAACTGTATACCCGGTAACTCATGTACAATCCCTCATGGTAACTTTGATCGGGGAAGGTTGATGTACATATACCCTGATAACTTATATGTAAGTACCACGGTATTTTACACATCGAAGACCTTATAACTTGTGTACAAAATACAGTGGTAACTTTGAAGGGATGTAGTTGTTGAAGCATAGATACCTCGTACGTTCTATGTAAATAGCACGGTAAGTTATGCAACACAGGTCTGATAACTTGCATACGAATACCATGGTAACTTTGTCCTGAGGAGAAATCATGTGATAGACGTGAAGAAGTGGCAGTTTTCTCGGGGGTGGGCGCCCGAGATGTGTGGGAGAAGCAGGTTTCTCGGGCTAGTCTGCGGGGTCGTTTGGGAGGAGGCGATGTCAAAGAACTAGGGATCGTATGGTACTTTAAAATGAAAGAAGTAGATGTGTAGCAGTTTTGCTTATATGGCACACGTGTGCCAAATATCACAGTCCTAATTAAATTACCCCGGTATGGCAGGAAACTAAGCTTCTACACTTTTTTTTCTGTAGAAATAACTATGCAATCCGTTCCCACAAAAAAAAGCTATGCAATCTGATGGCCGATTTATTTCAATCTTTTCGGCGATGTTCGTTAAGTGAGAAAAGACGTCCCCGTCGACAAACAAGCTTTATGTGGCGAATTCATCAATCTTAAAATGATGTGCCGGTTCATTATCTCGGATATGTGCACGTGCGTATTTGTAGAGGTGATTGCATTTACGTGTATGCAAGCATTTGTGATTATATTGAGTTAAAAAAAGATGGTAAGCTTTGTGCATTAATCCAGCTCTTATAGACAGGTGTACTAAAAAAGGGGGGTAAAACCGCACCGCGTCTCATCAGAAGAAAAGGAAAAAACGGGCTGTGGGGCTTAGCCGTTGGATGGCAATTGGAAGGTCTAGAAAAATTCTCCTGATTGGCACATAAGCAACCAGCCCAACCCCTTAATAAGGCTTTGTTTGGTAGAAGTGGATTGGGGAGGGTTGGGGGGGGGGGGGGGGGGGGGGGGGGGGGGGGGGGGGGGGGGGGGGGGGGGGGGGGGGGGGGGGGGGGGGGGGGGGGGGGGATTTCAGGGGACTGGGTGAATCCCTTCCTTCCAACCGATCCCCTCAGAACCCCTTAATACCCCAAACCCCTCCATCCACAATCCTCTTTGTTTAAAAATTTTGTTTGGTAGGCAGGGTTTGTTATATTGAAATAATATGCTGTGGAACATTTAAAAATTCAATCTTTACAACTTAACAAACTCCCCTTATATCCTTGCTACTGAATTGTAAAAGGCACTTAATAAAAATGAGACAAAGTTGCTACAGGGGAACAATTTAGTAACAGTTTTTCTCAGCAGAAACATAATTTTGCATGTCTTGAAATTAATATCTCATCAACCGATAAGTGACAAGAAATTATATGAAATGAAATAGCAACGACCAGGTATATTTCGAAGTTCCATAACCCCACATCAGGCCATGAAAGTGTCACCATCAGCGCTGGGTTAGATTGTGTACAGAATCACTAGAATAGGGCTGACTTTCTGAATTTTTGAACGAGTAAATGGTGTTAATGCTCGCAATGAGCTCTTGCCCCTGAAAACAAAATTCAGCGTGAAGTTACCCAATCTGGTCAAATAAAAACTTTCCATCCTTAGTGTATACATCTCCTGTTATCAGTTGGCACCCAAACATCTGATCAAATAATTCAACATAAAAAGTAGTACGCATGTACAACATGTCGATGGAATTAAACCAAGACCTACGTCAATGGTGAATTCAACGAAATCGTCAAAGGCAGAAGCACAAGGTTCAGAAGAAAACAAAAAAAATCTCAAGCAGATCGCAGAGTTAAAATTCAAACAACTGACATCTTCCAAAGTGAAGCAAAGCACATTTAAAACTAACTAGAATACCACAGGACTTCTAAAATTCTTAGAATGTGTTAAAAGCCCTGGAAACAAAATTCAGTAAAAACTTGACAAATCGATATAATACAACTTTCCATCCATGCGACAATCTGTAGCCAGTACATCTCCAAGTCATGTCAGTACCAATGTTTGTAAACTGTCGATGTATAATCTGAGAGTGGAGAACCAATGTTGCCATAAATTAAACTAGAACCAAAATAACACCCCCAGCCCATGACACTAGGGAACAATAACAACAATCACTGGGTAACGGTGTATGGCATTGGATGGGGGGCTCGGCTTCCGGCGATTCTCCTGGCGATGTCCGGGATGGCGCGCCCCCTAGCCGCGACGTCCGGCGTCCTCGCCGGCGCTTCTGTCGCCTGTCCCTCCCCGGCCCTCGTGGCTCCGTCCTCTCCGCCGTCGTCGGCTGCCGCGGCCCCCGTGTCCGGTCCCCCCGCCCCCCGGCTGCGCTGGGCGGATCTGGCCGACGAGCCCCCCTTCCCCCTGACTGCCTCTCCGGCGCCACCCCTCGCGCCGCTCCGCGCGGCCCTGCCGGCCCGGTGGCTCAGCCCCCCAGGAGCGGGGTTCTGCCACTAGCTCGCGGCCGTCGCGGGTGCAGGCGCTGCCCTTGAGCTCGTCTCGGGCTGATGGCTGCCAAGGCGCAGCGTTGAGGGCCGGGGCTGCTCGCCGCCGGTGCGCTTGGGCCTAGGGCGTGGCTGGCCGCTCCGAAAGGGGCGCCGCCCGCTCCTCCTGGTGCCGTCCGATGCCCGGTGCCGGCCCGGTGGCGCCCCCGACGCCACCCACGGTTCGCAGTGGCCCTGTGCCCTCGCCCCCGGTGCGGCGGCTGTCGCCCTTCCGGCCGTTCATCGTTGCCTTCGGCTCCTCCGCGTTACGTTTCCGGCCCTCCCTCGCTCCATCTCGCCGATCGCCGGCTCACTCCGGTGCCGCGCCGGCGGTGGTGGCGGCGCCTTCCGCGGGAGGGGAAACCCTACGCGCGTGCAACCTGCACCGCCTGTTGGGCCAGGCCCCCTCCGCGCCGGGTGTGTTGGGCCCCGGCTCGGCCCACCCTCGGCTCCCGCCGACTGGGCCTCCCCCCTCAGCTGGATCGGCCCATGGGAGCTGGGCCACCTGGGTGCCCTAGGCCCAGCTCTCTGGTGCCCTCGATCTGGCTCCCCAGGGGCCTCCCGATTCCCCCAGTCCCATCATCCGCCGCCCCCTGCTCTCGATCGATCCCCTCTGCTCCCCCGAGTCCCCCTGCGTCCCCCCCCCCGCTGCTCACCTCCGTCCCCGCTCCCTCCCGGCCGGCGTCCGGTGCGGCTCCTTCTCCCCCGCCCCCTCCCGCGCCTTGATACGTCTCCAACGTATCTATAGTTTTTGATTGCTCCATGCTATATTATCTACTGTTTTGGACCATATTGGGCTTTATTTTCCACTTTTAATATTACTTTTGGGACTAACCTATTAACCGGAGGCCCATCCCAGAATTGCTGTTTTTTTGCCTATTTCAGTGTTCGAAGAAACGAATATCAAACGAGTCCAAACGGAATGAAACCTTCGGGAACATGATTTTCTCACCGAATATGATCCAGGAGACTTGGACCCCCCGTCAAGAAAGAAAGGAGGCGGCCACGAGGGTGGAGGGCGCCCCCCTAGGGCGCACCCCCTGCCTCGTGGGCCCTCCCTTTGCTCCCCCGACGTACTCCTTCCTCCTATGTATACCTACGTACCCCCAAACGATCAGATACGGAGCCAAAAACCTAATTCCACCCGCAACCTTCTGTATCCCACGAGATCCCATCTTGGGGCCTGTCCGGAGCTCCACCGAAGGGGAATCCACCACGGAGGGCTTCTACATCATCACCATAGCCCTCCGATGAAGTGTGAGTAGTTTACCTCAGACCTTCGGGTCCATAGTTAGTAGCTAGATGGCTTCTTCTCTCTTTTTGGATCTCAATACAATGTTCTCCCCCTCTCTCGTTGAGATCTATTCGATGTAATCTTCTTTTTGCGGTGTGTTTGTTGAGACCGATGAATTTGTGGGTTTATGATCAAGTTTATCTATTAACAATATTTGAATCTTCTCCGAATTCTTTTATGTATGATTGGTTATCTTTGCAAGTCTCTTCGAATTATAGTTTGGTTTGGCCTACTAGATTGGTTTTTCTTGCAATGGGAGAAGTGCTTAGCTTTGGGTTCAATCTCGCGGTGTCCTTTCCCAGTGACAGTAGGGGCAGCAAGGCACGTATTGTATTGTTGCCATCGAAGGATAACAAGATGGTGGTTTTATCATATTGCATGAATTTATTCCTCTACATCATTGTCATCTTGCTTAAGGGCGTTACTCTTTTTCTTGACTTAATACTCTAGGATGC
Source organism: Triticum urartu (assembly GCF_003073215.2). Classification (NCBI taxonomy): domain Eukaryota; kingdom Viridiplantae; phylum Streptophyta; class Magnoliopsida; order Poales; family Poaceae; genus Triticum; species Triticum urartu. Next base: position 12,431 of record NW_024113525.1, read on the forward strand.
ATTGCTGAATAGCGGTCCGATGAGTGGAAGTAATTAGTAGTAGATGCAGGCAGGAGTCGGTCTACTTGTCTCGGACGTTGATGCCTATATACATTGATCATACCTAGATATTCTCATAACCTATGCTCAATTTTGTCAAATTGCTCAACAGTTAATTTGTTCACCCACCGGATAGAATACTTATGCTCTTGAGAGAAGCCACTAGGTGAAATCTATGGCCCCCGGGTCTATCTCATCATATTCAATCTCCATCACTTTATTATTGCTTTTTTTGCTTTTTACTTTGCCTTTTATTTTACTTTGCATCTTTATACCAAAAATACCAAAATATTATCTATCATCTTCTATCAGATCTCACTCTCGTAAGTGACCGTGAAGGGATTGACAACCCCTTAATCGCGTTGGTTGCGTGGAAGCTATTTGTTTTGGTGTAGGTACGAGGGACTTGCGTGTAGCCTCCTACTGGATTGATACCTTGGTTCTCAAAAATTGAGGGAAATACTTACGCTACTCTGCTGCATCACCCTTTCCTCTTCAAGGAAATCCAACGCAGTGCTCAAGAGGTTAGCAGGAAGATTTCTGGTGCCGCCGTTGCCGCCGGGAGTCTACGCAAAAGTTCACATACCAAAGTACCCATCACATCCCTTATTCTCTCGCATTACATTATTTGCCATTTGCCTCTCATTTTCCTCTCCCCCACTTCACCCTTTGCCGTTTTATTTCGCCCTCTCTTTTCCGTTTGCTTTTCTCGCCTGCCTTTTTAGTTTGCTCGTGTGTTGGATTGCTTGCCTGTCACGATGCTCAAGATAATACCAAATTGTTGTGACTTTACCAATACCAACAATAATGATTTTTCTTAGCACTCCGATTGCTCTCCTCTTACCAATACCGAATCTTGTGAAACAATACTGGCTTGTTGATCTTGTTATGAAGATCAATTCGCCGGCTTCCTAGTGAGATGCCGCTACTCATCTAAATAGCTTCGGATTTATGTGAATATGCAAAAGAAGAGATGTTCGATAATGATATTGTTAAATTGAAGCTATTTCTTTTTGCTTAGAGATCGTGCTAAAGCTTGGTTTTCGTCTTTGCCTAAAAATAGTATTGATTCTTGGAACAAGTGCAAATATGCTTTTATCTCTAAGTATTTTCTTCCCGCTAAGATCATCTCTCTTAGAAACGATATTGTGAATTTTAAACAACTTGATCATGAACATGTTGCACAAGCTTGGGAGAGAATGAAATTAATGATACGTAATTGCCCTACTCATGGTTTGAATTTGTGGATGATTATACAAAATTTTTATGCCGGATTGAATTTTTCTTCTAGAAATCTTTTAGATTCGGTCGCGGGAGGCACTTTTATGGAAATCACTTTAGGAGATGCTACTAAACTCCTAGATAATATTATGGTTAATTATTCTCAATGGCACACTGAAAGATCTACTAATAAAAAAGTGCATGCGATAGAAGAAATCAATGTTTGAGTGGAAAGATGGATAAACTTATGAAATTATTTACTACTAAGAGTGTTTCTTCTGATCCTAATGATATGCCTTTGTCTACTTTGATTGAGAATAATAATGAATCTATGGATGTGAATTTTGTTGGTAGGAATAATTTTGGTAACAACGCGTATAGAGGGAACTTTAATCCTAAGCCTTATCCTAGTAATCCTTCTAATAATTATGGATTAATGTGGAAATTTACTAGATGCTCTATGGAATATTTGACTATATTAAAGAATTATGAATTCGCAAAAGAATTTCAATGCTTTGCTTAAAGAGAAATTGCTTAAAGTTGATGAATTGGCTGGGAACGTTGATAAAATTTCTCTTGATGTTGATTCTTTAAAGCTTAGATATATTACTCCTAAGCATGATATCAATGAGTCTCTCAAAGCCATGAGAATTTCCATTGATGAGTGCAAGGAAAGAACCGCTAGGATGCGTGCTACGAAAGATGCCTTTATTAAAGCGTGTTCTTCCAATTCCTATGAAAATCAAGATGAAGATCTAAAAGTTATTGATGTGTCCCCTATTAAATCTTTGTTTTGCAATATGAATCTTGATGAGACTGATTATGATCCACCTTTACCTAGAAGGCGGAGTATTTAGATCTTGATGATGAAATTGATAAAAGTGGGATTGAAAAGAATAAAACCCTACATGTTGCTAAACCCACTATTTTGGATTTCAAGGAATTTAATTATGAAAGTTGCTCTTTAATTGATTGTATTTCCTTGTTGCAATCCGTGTTAAATTCTCCTCATGCTTATAGTCAAAATAAAGCGTTTACTAAACATATCGTTGATGCCTTGATGCAATCTTATGAAGAAAAACTTGAGTTAGAAGTTTCTATCCCTAGAAAACTTTATGATGAGTGGGAACCAACTATTAAAATTAAGATTAAGGATCATGAATTTTATGCTTTATGTGATTTGGGTGCTAGTGTCTCCACTATTCCCAAGACTTTGTGTGATTTGCTAGATTTCCGCGATTTTGATGATTGCTCTCTAAACTTGCACCTTGCGGATTCCACTATTAAGAAACCTATGGGAAGAATTAATGATGTTCTTATTGTTGCAAATAGGAATTATGTGCCCATAGATTTTGTCGTTCTTGATATAGATTGCAATCCTTCTTGCCCTATTATTCTTGGTAGACCTTTCCTTAGAACGATTGGTGCAATTATTGATATGAAGGAAGGGAATATTAGATTCCAATTTCCATTAAAGAAAGGCATGGAACACTTCCCTAGAAAGAAAATAAAATTACCATATGAATCTATCATGAGAGCCACTCATGGATTGCCTACCAAAGATGGCAATACCTAGATCTATCCTCACTTTTATGCCTAGCTAGGGGCGTTAAACGATATCGCTTGTTGGGAGGCAACCCAATTTTATTTTTAGCTTTTTTTGTTTTTGTTTATGTTTAGGAATAAATAATCCATCTACCTTATTTTAGATGTGGTTTTATCTTTTAATTAGTGTTTGTGCCAAGTTAAACCTATAGGATCTTCTTGGATGATAGTTATTTGATCTTGCTGTAATTTCCAGAAACTTTCTGTTCAGGAAAGAAATTATTAAAAATCACCAGAACGTGATAAAATAGTGATTCCAATTGCTGCTGATCAATATAAAAATTGCCTAGGTCGTCCTATTTTTTCTGATTTTTCAGAGTTCCAGAAGTTTGCATTAGTTACAGATTACTACAGACTGTTCTGTTTTTGACAGATTCTGTTTTTCGTGTGTGGTTTGCTTATTTTGATGAATCTATGGCTAGTAAAATAGTTTATAAACCATAGAGAAGTTGGAATACAGTAGGTTTAACATCAATATAAATAAAGAATGAGTTCATTACAGTACCTTGAAGTGGTCTTTTGTTTTCTTTCGCTAACGGAGCTCACGGGATTTTTGTTGAGTTTTGTGTTGTGAAGTTTTCAAGTTTTGGGTGAAATCTTTTGATGGATTATGGAACAAGGAGTGGCAAGAGCCTAAGCTTGGGGATGCCCATGGAACCCCCAAGATAATCGAAGGACACCAAAAAGTCAAAGCTTGGGGATGCCCCGGAAGGCATCCCCTCTTTCGTCTACTTCCATCGGTAATTTTACTTGGAGCTATATTTTTATTCACCACATGATATGTGTTTTGCTTGGAGCGTCTTGTATGATTTTAGTCTTTGATTTTAGTTTACCACAATCATCCTTGCTATACACACCTTGTGAGAGAGCCATACATGAATTGGAATTTGATAGAATACTCTATGTGATTCACTTATATCTATAGTTTTGCTCTAGTGCTTCACTTATATCTTTTTAGAGCACGGTGGTGGATTTGTTTTATAAAAACTATTGATCTCTCATGCTTCACTTAGATTATTTTGAGATTCTTAAATAGCATGGTAATTTTCTTAATAATAATAATATGCTTGGTATTCAAGATTTGTAAAACTTTCTTTTGAGTGCGTTGAATACTAAGAAAAGTTTGATGCTTGATAATTGTTTTGAGATATGAAGATGGTGATATTAGAGTCATGCTAGTTGATTAGTTGTGAATTTGAGAAATACTTGTGTTAAAGTTTGTGATTCCCGTAGCATGCACGTATGGTGAACCGTTAGGTGATGGAGTCGGAGCATGCTTTATTTATTGATTGTCTTCCTTATGAGTGGTGGTCGGGGACGAGCGATGGTCTTTTCCTACCAATCTATCCCCCTAGGAGCATGCGCGTAATACTTTGCTTTGATAACTTCTAGATTTTTGCAATAAGTATATGAGTTCTTTATGATTAATGTTGAGTCCATGGATTATACGCATTTTCCCCATCCTTCCACCATTTCTAGCATCTCTAGTACCGCGCACTTTTCGCCGGTATCATACACCCACCATATACCTTCCTCAAAACAGCCACCATACCTACCTATCATGGCATTTCCATAGCCATTCCGAGATATATTGCCATGCAACTTTCCACCTTTCCATTATTATGACACGCTCCATCATTGTCATATATCTTAGCATGAATACTTATGATCTTGAGAGAAGCCACTAGTGAAACCTATGGCCCCCGGGTCTATTCTCATCATATCAATCTCCATCACTTTAATCTTGCTTTGCTTTTTTACTTTGCCTTTTACTTTTCACTTTGCATCTCTATATCAAAAATACCAAAAATATTATCTATCATCTCTATCAGATCTCACTCCCGTAAGTGACCGTGAAGGGATTGACAACCCCTAATCGCATTGGTTGCGTTGAGCTATTGTTTTTGTGTAGGTACGAGGGACTTGCGTGTAGCCTCCTACTGGATTGATACCTTGGTTCTCAAAAATGGAGGGAAATACTTACGCTACTCTGCTGCATCATCCTTTCCTCTTCGGGGAAATCCAACGCAAGCTCAAGAGGTAGCAAGAAGAATTTCTGGCGCCGTTGCCGGGGAGTATGCACAAAAGTCAACATACCAAGTACCCATCACAATCCCTATCTCCCGCATTACATTAGTTGCCATTTGCCTCTCGTTTTCCTCTCCCCCACTTCACCCTTGCTGTTTTATTTGCCCTCTCTCTCCCAATCTCCTTCTCTCTTTTCGTTTACCTTTTTCTCGCTTGCCTTTTGTTTGCTCGTGTGTTGGATTGCTTGTTTGTCGCGATGGCTCTACCTATATTTGGTGATCTTCACCTTAAAAGGTTAGAGGAGATCGAAAACAATGTTAGGAAGTTTATGGTTTTGCAATTTGAGCATAATAATTTCTTTAGAAACGAGCTTAAGGAACAACAAAGTTTTATGAGTTATATGAATAAAGAGCTCGATTATATGTCTAAGGAATTTGATGGTATAAGATCCCAAATTGCTCGTCTTGAAAAGATGACTGCTGAAATTTCGGATATGCAAGCTACCTTAGTCAATAAGATGGCCGCTAAACTGAATTCCTATGAAAATCAAGATGAAGATCTAAAAGTTATTGATGTGTCTCCTATCAAATCTTTGTTTTGCAATATGAATCTTGATGAAACTGAATATGATCTTCCTTTACCTAGAAGGCGTTCCAAAAATTCGGAGTATTTAGATCTTTATGATGAAAGTGGGATTGAAAGAAATAAAACCCTAGATGTTGCTAAACCCACTATATTGGATTTCAAGGAATTTAATTATGAAAGTTTCTCTTTAATTGATTGTATTTCCTTGATGCAAATGCGGTGAACTGGATGATGCTTTCAACATTTTCTTGCTGATGCCAGGATCTCAGAGTGTCGTTTCATGGACTGCTATGATAGGCGGATGCATTCAGAACGGTGATATTCCTCTTGCTGCCTCACTCTTTAGCAGAATGAGAGAAGACAATGTCAAGCCAAATGAGTTCACCTACTCGACGATGCTCACAACATCACTGCCAGTCTTGCCTCCCCAGATTCATGCCCAGATCATCAAAACCAACTACCAGCATGCACCGTCTGTTGGGACTGCACTTCTTGCCTCATACTCAAAGCTTGGAAGCACTGGAGAAGCCCTCTCTATATTTGAAACCATTGACCAGAAGGACGTTGTTGCATGGTCTGCAATGTTGTCGTGCTATTCCCAAGCTGGCGACTGCGATGGTGCCACAAATGTGTTCATGGAGATGTCCATGCAAGGCATGAAGCCAAATGAGTTTACTATCTCTAGTGTCATCGATGCATGTGCTAGTCCCACCGCTGGGGTTGACCAGGGTAGGCAGTTCCACGCTGTTTCGATCAAATACAGATACCAGGACGCTGTCTGCGTGGGCAGCGCACTTGTCAGCATGTATGCAAGAAAAGGGAGCATTGACAGTGCTCGAAGTGTCTTTGAGAGGCAGACAGAGAGAGACTTGGTGTCATGGAACTCGATGATATCAGGGTATGCGCAGCACGGTTACAGCAAGGAGGCCCTTGATACATTCTGTCAGATGGAAGCTGCAGGCGTCGAGATGGATGGCGTCACATTCCTCGCGGTTATCATAGGATGCACTCATGCTGGACTTGTACAAGAAGGCCAGCGATACTTCGATTCCATGGTTAGAGACCACAAGATCAGTCCCACCATGGAGCATTATGCGTGCATGGTGGATCTCTACAGCCGCGCAGGCAAGTTGGATGAAACAATGAACCTTATCGGAGACATGCCTTTCCCAGCGGGTGCAATGGTATGGCGCACACTGCTAGGCGCATGCAGAGTTCACAAGAATGTTGAGCTTGGGAAGCTGGCCGCAGAGAAGCTGCTATCGCTTGAACCGCTCGATTCGGCTACATACGTGCTGCTCTCCAACATCTATGCGTCCGCAGGGAGGTGGAAAGAGAGGGATGAAGTGAGGAAGCTCATGGATTCTAAAAAGGTGAAGAAGGAAGCTGGATCCAGCTGGATTCAGTTCAAGAATAAGGTCCATTCCTTTATAGCCTCCGACAAATCGCACCCTCTGTCCGACCAGATATACGCAAAGCTGAAGGCGATGACAGCCAGGTTGAAGCAGGAGGGTTACTGTCCGAACACGAGCTTTGTGCTCCATGACATGGCAGAAGAGCAGAAGGAAGCCATGCTGGTCACGCACAGTGAGCGGCTGGCTCTTGCCTTTGGTCTGATAGCTACACCACCAGGGACGCCCCTTCAGATTGTCAAAAACCTGCGGGTCTGTGGGGACTGCCATGTGGTGATGAAGATGGTGTCGGCGATTGAGGACAGGGAGATCATCATGCGAGACTGCAGCAGGTTCCACCACTTCAAATCTGGTGCCTGCTCTTGTGGTGATTTCTGGTGATGTAGAGCAGAACAAACTGACAGTGGATACAGCAGACTGGCAATGCCATCCACAACAATGTGACCTGCAAGTAGACCCTGAAGTAGTTCATGAGTATGTGTTGTCTGAAGCCCCAATGTCAGCTATACAAAGGTACAAGCTTATAGGTAGTGGTTCTGTGCCTGTTTGCAGGTAAGAGTATACATGAGCCGTCATACAGTTTCCTCTATACTTGTTTTTGAAAGAGCAACATGAGTCATATGGAGCGTGTATCTTACACTGACGGTTTAGATGATATAAAACACAACAAGGAAGCTAAACATACATGTTTGTGTTTTTACTGGCTTTGGGCATCTAAACCTTCAAGCCTATACTGAGCCATTGACTATCTAAACGGAAGAACACCACAATTTTTCAAAAAATTAATAATAATCCATTGTTGCATTTGGACTGAACCCCACTTGTCATCCTTTTCTTTAGGCGAGTGCAGCACGTGACGTAGTATATGATCTTTGTTCATCCTGGTGCATATCTGATTTTTGTCTCTGTTATGGACTCATCATTCATTGGCCTGGTAAGTAAAGAAATCCTATTATTTGTTTCCTTGTGTTCAACATGGTTATGCATGCCAGTTTCCGTGATACTCAAAGCAATTTGACCACCATTTGGGATTGGTTCTAACTTCAGCGTTTGGCATGGCCTGTGGATTTATTTATTTTTTGCAGGATTGTTGCCTACTTTTTGCCAGAACGGGTGGGTGACCAAACTTTTTGTGAACTTGATCCCCCTCTTATATCTATGGCATGTGGGACAGGCTACCATTGGCAATTCAAATTTTGTCTGAGCCATGTTTCCACAGCTGTTTGGTGAGAGACCATTTTTTGTGAATGCGCCTGCACTTTGATCATGAGTAACAAGGGTAAAGTAGTGGTGTATGACTAGGAATCCAAACACAACCTTTTGTTCTCATCCAGATAGTGTAAAAGAAGTACACTATGATGATGCAAACCAAACCTTACTGAATTCCAGTCCGGCACGTACATGGAACATGGCATTGCGCATGTCTATAGCATGAGATCTGTATTCAGACGATCAGAACTTCGACGGCGACCGTATTCAAAATGCCTGGAGGATGGGGGAGACTGATCTGTGGAGGTGCGGCTTGCTTCATCTTTCGCCTACTTTCTGTGCCCTGCTATTTTTTTGTATCCTGAAGTAATTAAGCTCTGCATGCTCAGGCTGTAGGCGATAGCAACCATGGTCACGGCACTTGGTTCTGTTCATCTCCACAGAAGAATATTTCCAATGCAACAAAGGGGAATGGCGGTCAGGTTTCGCGGAGGCTGAATCTCCGCAATTTATTTATTTATTTTTGCTTTCACACGGGCCTTCTCATTTTCTGTGGCCACTTATGTCATTTTCTCTGTTACTCCTTCCATTGCAAAGTTTTGGTGATGGTAGCAGACCATGTCTAAAGAGACATCTTAACGATCTGTAACCAAACCATGCTCTGTGCACCGGCCTCCATTTCTTTTTCTCGGCAGTCTCTTTTTCTCAAGTGACCTCCGGAGTTTTCACCTTCACTCGATTGCATACCATTGAGATGGCCATGTCGTTTCCCGCAAGCTAAAAAGAAGAAGAAGAAGAAGAAGAAGAAAGAAGAGACGGCCATGTCGCAGCGCTACAGCTTCAGCGCAGTGTAGTCGGTTTTTCGGCGTGTCGTCGTAGTCTATTTGTTATCATGAAGTTGGAGTTGCGGCGGCAAGGTCCGGGCGATGACCGGCGACGGGTCATCCAGCTTGACAATTCTTCGCGGCGACGACCTTGCATCTGTCTCCTTTGTAGCTCGCCTCCAGAATCGGAGTTGCCTTGTCGTCAGCACGTGCTTGGCAGATCTTACGGTGAAGTCGGAGTCATTGCTTGAGGAGGACCGGTGGTCGTGACGCTTGTGTCCAATCTCGATGGTGTTCTTCAACGAGGTGTGTCTAGTGTATATGTCGTGTGCTAGATCGGTGGTGCGTGCCCTCGAGATTGTCTTGTCCTATGACAATCGCTCGCTATGGGTGTTTGTCAGTTTTCGCCTAGTCTTTCACTAATTAAATGAGTACCATTCTTCTTAGCCAAGAAGTGAGGCAAGACTTTGCCCCCGTTTTCAGAAAGGAGGTTGCAGGGGATGCTCGAAATTCCATCGGCGTTAATTATTAGAAATTGTCCTAGCCCTTGTCGCGACCCCCCGATGGATTAAACCGATCTATACAAGAAACTACACCGAGTCGATATTAAACTGAAATTAACACACATCATAATTAAATCGAAATATGTATATGGCAACCGTGTGGCAGATTACGAAACTGCCACACGCGCCTTGCCTTCCTAATTTTCCTAATTGTCAATTATGGCCCATGCGCCTTCCCCATTTTCGACAAAAATAATGCTTGGACTAGGATTTGATCTTTGGTCTACAAGTAATCAACAAAGGGAGCTAACCACCTCATCTATGACACTCATTGTTGAGCAAGCTAAGGGAAATACTGTTTTTGACATGTTCGTGATAACTTTGATCATTGGGAATAAATTTGTTGAACCCGTCCCCCGGTAATTTCTGTAAATAGCACGATAACATTCACGCCATAGACCTGACAATTTAGATACAAACAGTGTGGTAACTTTAACCATTGGGGAAGACAAATGTGAAAAGATATCCGATAATTTATGTATAAATAGATGGTAATATACGCAGCGCACATCTGATAACTGAGGTAAAAACACCATGGCAACTTTGACCGTAGGGATTTTTTTTTTGAAAATATACTCCGGTATCTTCTGTGTAAATAGCACGGTAGTATACCTCCCTCCCCTGGCATTTTTATGTGTAAATAGTATGAAAACATATGCACTGCGATAACTAAACACCATGATAAGTTTTTGACCCGTGTGGGGGGGGGGGGGGATTTGTTGCTGAAACATACCCCTGATAAATTTTGTGTAAATAGCATGATATTTTAAGCACTACGGGCTTGATAGGTTACCTAGAATCACCATGATAACTTTTTGTCCGGGAAAAAGTTGTTCAAAACATCCCAATAATTTTTGTGTAAATAACATGATAATATAAGCACCGCATAACCGATAACTTGCAATATAAACATGATGGTAACTTTTTTACCAAAGGAAAATAAGTTGTTAAAAACATACACTCGCCTCGCGCGTGGGCCTCTTGGATGAACACAACACATGGCGTGCCACGGGAAAGTCACATAATGTTTAGTGTCATGAGGGGCACACGTGCTATAGGCGTGATAAGTTACGCAAAAACATCGTGGTAATTTTTGACCTATGGAAAAAGCTACCGAAACACACCCAGGTTTTTAGGTGCAAGTACCATGATAATATACGAACTGTAGACCCGGTAACTCATGTACAATCCCCCATGGTAACTTTGACGGGGGAGGTTGATGTACATATACCCTGATAACTTATGTGTAAGTACCACGGTATTTTACACATCGAAGACCTTATAACTTGTGTACAAAACACAGTGGTAACTTTGAAGGGGTGTAGTTGTTGAAGCATAGTACCTGGTACGTTCTATGTAAATAGCACGGTAAGTTATGCAACACAGGCCTGATAACTTGCATACGAATACCATGGTAACTTTGTCCTGAGGAGAAATCATGTGGTAGACGTGAAGAAGTGGCAGTTTTCTCGGGGGTGGGCGCCCGAGATGTGCGGGAGAAGCAGGTTTCTCGGGAGCCTGCGGGGTCGTTTGGGAGAGGCGAGGTCAAAGAAAAGGGATCGTATGGTACTTTAAAATGAAAGAAGTAGATGTGTAGCAGTTTTGCTTATATGGCACACGTGTGCCAAATATCACAGTCCTAATTAAATTACCCCGGTATGGCAGGAAACTAAGCTTCTACACTTTTTTTTCTGTAGAAATAACTATGCAATCCGTTCCCACAAAAAAAAGCTATGCAATCTGATGGCCGATTTATTTCAATCTTTTCGGCGATGTTCGTTAAGTGAGAAAAGACGTCCCCGTCGACAAACAAGCTTTATGTGGCGAATTCATCAATCTTAAAATGATGTGCCGGTTCATTATCTCGGATATGTGCACGTGCGTATTTGTAGAGGTGATTGCATTTACGTGTATGCAAGCATTTGTGATTATATTGAGTTAAAAAAAGATGGTAAGCTTTGTGCATTAATCCAGCTCTTATAGACAGGTGTACTAAAAAAGGGGGGTAAAACCGCACCGCGTCTCATCAGAAGAAAAGGAAAAAACGGGCTGTGGGGCTTAGCCGTTGGATGGCAATTGGAAGGTCTAGAAAAATTCTCCTGATTGGCACATAAGCAACCAGCCCAACCCCTTAATAAGGCTTTGTTTGGTAGAAGTGGATTGGGGAGGGTTGGGGGGGGGGGGGGGGGGGGGGGGGGGGGGGGGGGGGGGGGGGGGGGGGGGGGGGGGGGGGGGGGGGGGGGGGGGGGGGGGATTTCAGGGGACTGGGTGAATCCCTTCCTTCCAACCGATCCCCTCAGAACCCCTTAATACCCCAAACCCCTCCATCCACAATCCTCTTTGTTTAAAAATTTTGTTTGGTAGGCAGGGTTTGTTATATTGAAATAATATGCTGTGGAACATTTAAAAATTCAATCTTTACAACTTAACAAACTCCCCTTATATCCTTGCTACTGAATTGTAAAAGGCACTTAATAAAAATGAGACAAAGTTGCTACAGGGGAACAATTTAGTAACAGTTTTTCTCAGCAGAAACATAATTTTGCATGTCTTGAAATTAATATCTCATCAACCGATAAGTGACAAGAAATTATATGAAATGAAATAGCAACGACCAGGTATATTTCGAAGTTCCATAACCCCACATCAGGCCATGAAAGTGTCACCATCAGCGCTGGGTTAGATTGTGTACAGAATCACTAGAATAGGGCTGACTTTCTGAATTTTTGAACGAGTAAATGGTGTTAATGCTCGCAATGAGCTCTTGCCCCTGAAAACAAAATTCAGCGTGAAGTTACCCAATCTGGTCAAATAAAAACTTTCCATCCTTAGTGTATACATCTCCTGTTATCAGTTGGCACCCAAACATCTGATCAAATAATTCAACATAAAAAGTAGTACGCATGTACAACATGTCGATGGAATTAAACCAAGACCTACGTCAATGGTGAATTCAACGAAATCGTCAAAGGCAGAAGCACAAGGTTCAGAAGAAAACAAAAAAAATCTCAAGCAGATCGCAGAGTTAAAATTCAAACAACTGACATCTTCCAAAGTGAAGCAAAGCACATTTAAAACTAACTAGAATACCACAGGACTTCTAAAATTCTTAGAATGTGTTAAAAGCCCTGGAAACAAAATTCAGTAAAAACTTGACAAATCGATATAATACAACTTTCCATCCATGCGACAATCTGTAGCCAGTACATCTCCAAGTCATGTCAGTACCAATGTTTGTAAACTGTCGATGTATAATCTGAGAGTGGAGAACCAATGTTGCCATAAATTAAACTAGAACCAAAATAACACCCCCAGCCCATGACACTAGGGAACAATAACAACAATCACTGGGTAACGGTGTATGGCATTGGATGGGGGGCTCGGCTTCCGGCGATTCTCCTGGCGATGTCCGGGATGGCGGCGCCCCTAGCCGCGACGTCCGGCGTCCTCGCCGGCGCTTCTGTCGCCTGTCCCTCCCCGGCCCTCGTGGCTCCGTCCTCTCCGCCGTCGTCGGCTGCCGCGGCCCCCGTGTCCGGTCCCCCCGCCCCCCGGCTGCGCTGGGCGGATCTGGCCGACGAGCCCCCCTTCCCCCTGACTGCCTCTCCGGCGCCACCCCTCGCGCCGCTCCGCGCGGCCCTGCCGGCCCGGTGGCTCAGCCCCCCAGGAGCGGGGTTCTGCCACTAGCTCGCGGCCGTCGCGGGTGCAGGCGCTGCCCTTGAGCTCGTCTCGGGCTGATGGCTGCCAAGGCGCAGCGTTGAGGGCCGGGGCTGCTCGCCGCCGGTGCGCTTGGGCCTAGGGCGTGGCTGGCCGCTCCGAAAGGGGCGCCGCCCGCTCCTCCTGGTGCCGTCCGATGCCCGGTGCCGGCCCGGTGGCGCCCCCGACGCCACCCACGGTTCGCAGTGGCCCTGTGCCCTCGCCCCCGGTGCGGCGGCTGTCGCCCTTCCGGCCGTTCATCGTTGCCTTCGGCTCCTCCGCGTTACGTTTCCGGCCCTCCCTCGCTCCATCTCGCCGATCGCCGGCTCACTCCGGTGCCGCGCCGGCGGTGGTGGCGGCGCCTTCCGCGGGAGGGGAAACCCTACGCGCGTGCAACCTGCACCGCCTGTTGGGCCAGGCCCCCTCCGCGCCGGGTGTGTTGGGCCCCGGCTCGGCCCACCCTCGGCTCCCGCCGACTGGGCCTCCCCCCTCAGCTGGATCGGCCCATGGGAGCTGGGCCACCTGGGTGCCCTAGGCCCAGCTCTCTGGTGCCCTCGATCTGGCTCCCCAGGGGCCTCCCGATTCCCCCAGTCCCATCATCCGCCGCCCCCTGCTCTCGATCGATCCCCTCTGCTCCCCCGAGTCCCCCTGCGTCCCCCCCCCCGCTGCTCACCTCCGTCCCCGCTCCCTCCCGGCCGGCGTCCGGTGCGGCTCCTTCTCCCCCGCCCCCTCCCGCGCCTTGATACGTCTCCAACGTATCTATAAGTTTTTGATTGCTCCATGCTATATTATCTACTGTTTTGGACTATATTGGGCTTTATTTTCCACTTTAATATTACTTTTGTAACTAACCTATTAACCGGAGGCCCATCCCAGAATTGCTGTTTTTTTGCCTATTTCAGTGTTCCGAAGAAACGGAATATCAAACGGAGTCCAAACGGAATGAAACCTTCGGGAACGTGATTTTCTCACCGAATATGATCCAGGAGACTTGGACCCCCCGTCAAGAAAGAAAGGAGGCGGCCACGAGGGTGGAGGGCGCCCCCCTAGGGCGCACCCCCTGCCTCGTGGGCCCTCCTTTGCTCCACCGACGTACTACTTCCTCCTATGTATACCTACGTACCCCCAAACGATCAGATACGGAGCCAAAAACCTAATTCCACCGCTGCAACCTTCTGTATCCACGAGATCCCATCTTGGGGCCTGTTCCGGAGCTCACCGGAAGGGGAATCCACCACGGAGGGCTTCTACATCATCACCATAGCCTCTCCGATGAAGTGTGAGTAGTTTTACCTTCAGACCTTCGGGTCCATAGTTATAGCTAGATGGCTTCTTCTCTCTTTTTGGATCTCAATACAATGTTCTCCCCCTCTCTCGTGGAGATCTATTCGATGTAATCTTCTTTTTGTGGTGTGTTTGTTGAGACCGATGAATTGTAGGTTTATGATCAAGTCTATCTATGAACAATATTTGAATCTTCTCTGAATTCTTTTATGTATGATTGGTTATCTTTGCAAGTCTCTTCGAATTATCAGTTTGGTTTGGCCTACTAGATTGGTTCTTTCTTGCAATGGGAGAAGTGCTTAGCTTTGGGTTCAATCTTGCGGTGTCCTTTCCCAGTGACAGTAGGGGCAGCAAGGCACGTATTGTATTGTTGCCATCGAGGATAACAAGATGGGGTTTTATCATATTGCATGAAATTTCCCTCTACATCATGTCATCTTGCTTAAGGCGTTACTCTGTTTTTAACTTAATACTCTAGATGCATGCTGGATAGCGGTCGATGAGTGGAGTAATAGTAGTAGATGCAGGCAGGAGTCGGTCTACTTGTCTCGGACGTGATGCCTATATACATGATCATACCTAGATATTCTCATAACTATGCTCAATTCTGTCAATTGCTCAACAGTAATTTGTTCACCCACCGTAGAATACTTATGCTCTGAGAGAAGCCACTAGTGAAATCTATGGCCCCCGGGTCTATCTCATCATATCAATCTTCCATCACTTTATTATTGCTTTGCTTTTTTACTTTTCCCTTTTATTTTACTTTGCATCTTTATACCAAAAATACCAAAAATATTATCTATCATCTCTATCAGATCTCACTCTCGTAAGTGCCGTGAAGGGATTGACAACCCCTAATCGCGTTGGTTACGTTGAGCTATTTGTTTTGTGTAGGTACGAGGGACTCGCGCATAGCCTCCCCTACTGGATTGATACCCTTGGTTCTCAAAAATGGAGGGAGAAATACTTACGCTACCTTTGCTGCATCACCCTTTCTCTTCAAGAAATCAACGCAGTGCTCAAGAGGTAGCAGAAGAATTTCTGGTGCCGTGCGGGGAGTCTACGCAAAGTCAACATACAAGCTACCCATCAGTACAACCCTTATCTCCGCATTACATTTATTTGCCATTTGCCTCTCATTTCCTCTCCCCCATCACCCTTGCCGTTTTATTCGCCCTCTCTTTTTCCGTTTGCCTTTTCCTCGCCTGCCTTTTTGTTTGCTCGTGTGTTGGATTGCTTGCCTGTCACGTTGGCTCAAGATAATACCAAATTGTGTGACTTTACCAATACCAACAATAATGATTTTCTTAGCGCTCCGATTGCTCCTCTTACCAATACCGAATCTTGTGAAATCAATACTGCTTTGTTGAATCTTGTTATGAAAGATCAATTCACCGGCCTTCCTAGTGAAGATGCCGCTACTCATCTAAATAGCTTCGTTGATTTATGTAATATGCAAAAGAAGAAAGATGTCGATAATGATATTGTTAAATTGAAGCTATTTCCTTTTTCGCTTAGAGATCGTGCTAAAGCTTGGTTTTCGTCTTTGCCTAAAAATAGTATTGATTCTTGGAACAAGTGCAAATATGCTTTTATCTCTAAGTATTTTCCTCCTGCTAAGATCATCTCTCTTAGAAACGATATTGTGAATTTTAAGCAACTTGATCATGAACATGTTGCACAAGCTTGGGAGAGAATGAAATTAATGATACGTAATTGCCCTACTCATGGTTTGAATTTGTGGATGATTATACAAAATTTTTATGCCGGATTGAATTTTTCTTCTAGAAATCTTTTAGATTCGGTCGCGGGAGGCACTTTTATGGAAATCACTTTAGGAGATGCTACTAAACTCCTAGATAATATTATGGTTAATTATTCTCAATGGCACACTGAAAGATCTACTAATAAAAAAGTGCATGCGATAGAAGAAATCAATGTTTCGAGTGGAAAGATGGATAAACTTATGAAATTATTTACTACTAAGAGTGTTTCTTCTGATCCTAATGATATGCCTTTGTCTACTTTGATTAAGAATAATAATGAATCTATGGATGTGAATTTTGTTGGTAGGAATAATTTTGGTAACAACGCGTATAGAGGGAACTTTAATCCTAAGCCTTATCCTAGTAATCCTTCTAATAGTTATGGAAATTCCTACAACAACTCTTATTGAAATTTTAATAATATGCCCTCTGAATTTGAGACTAGTGTTAAAGGGTTTATGAATTCGCAAAAGAATTTCAATGCTTTGCTTAAAGAGAAATTGCTTAAAGTTGATGAATTGGCTGGGAACGTTGATAAAATTTCTCTTGATGTTGATTCTTTAAAGCTTAGATATATTACTCCTAAGCATGATATCAATGAGTCTCTCAAAGCCATGAGAATTTCCATTGATGAGTGCAAGGAAAGAACCGCTAGGATGCGTGCTACGAAAGATGCCTTTATTAAAGCGTGTTCTTCCAATTCCTATGAAAATCAAGATGAAGATCTAAAAGTTATTGATGTGTCCCCTATTAAATCTTTGTTTTGCAATATGAATCTTGATGAGACTGATTATGATCCACCTTTACCTAGAAGGCGGAGTATTTAGATCTTGATGATGAAATTGATAAAAGTGGGATTGAAAAGAATAAAACCCTACATGTTGCTAAACCCACTATTTTGGATTTCAAGGAATTTAATTATGAAAGTTGCTCTTTAATTGATTGTATTTCCTTGTTGCAATCCGTGTTAAATTCTCCTCATGCTTATAGTCAAAATAAAGCGTTTACTAAACATATCGTTGATGCCTTGATGCAATCTTATGAAGAAAAACTTGAGTTAGAAGTTTCTATCCCTAGAAAACTTTATGATGAGTGGGAACCAACTATTAAAATTAAGATTAAGGATCATGAATTTTATGCTTTATGTGATTTGGGTGCTAGTGTCTCCACTATTCCCAAGACTTTGTGTGATTTGCTAGATTTCCGCGATTTTGATGATTGCTCTCTAAACTTGCACCTTGCGGATTCCACTATTAAGAAACCTATGGGAAGAATTAATGATGTTCTTATTGTTGCAAATAGGAATTATGTGCCCATAGATTTTGTCGTTCTTGATATAGATTGCAATCCTTCTTGCCCTATTATTCTTGGTAGACCTTTCCTTAGAACGATTGGTGCAATTATTGATATGAAGGAAGGGAATATTAGATTCCAATTTCCATTAAAGAAAGGCATGGAACACTTCCCTAGAAAGAAAATAAAATTACCATATGAATCTATCATGAGAGCCACTCATGGATTGCCTACCAAAGATGGCAATACCTAGATCTATCCTCACTTTTATGCCTAGCTAGGGGCGTTAAACGATATCGCTTGTTGGGAGGCAACCCAATTTTATTTTTAGCTTTTTTTGTTTTTGTTTATGTTTAGGAATAAATAATCCATCTACCTTATTTTAGATGTGGTTTTATCTTTTAATTAGTGTTTGTGCCAAGTTAAACCTATAGGATCTTCTTGGATGATAGTTATTTGATCTTGCTGTAATTTCCAGAAACTTTCTGTTCAGGAAAGAAATTATTAAAAATCACCAGAACGTGATAAAATAGTGATTCCAATTGCTGCTGATCAATATAAAAATTGCCTAGGTCGTCCTATTTTTTCTGATTTTTCAGAGTTCCAGAAGTTTGCATTAGTTACAGATTACTACAGACTGTTCTGTTTTTGACAGATTCTGTTTTTCGTGTGTGGTTTGCTTATTTTGATGAATCTATGGCTAGTAAAATAGTTTATAAACCATAGAGAAGTTGGAATACAGTAGGTTTAACATCAATATAAATAAAGAATGAGTTCATTACAGTACCTTGAAGTGGTCTTTTGTTTTCTTTCGCTAACGGAGCTCACGGGATTTTTGTTGAGTTTTGTGTTGTGAAGTTTTCAAGTTTTGGGTGAAATCTTTTGATGGATTATGGAACAAGGAGTGGCAAGAGCCTAAGCTTGGGGATGCCCATGGAACCCCCAAGATAATCGAAGGACACCAAAAAGTCAAAGCTTGGGGATGCCCCGGAAGGCATCCCCTCTTTCGTCTACTTCCATCGGTAATTTTACTTGGAGCTATATTTTTATCACCACATGATATGTGTTTTGCTTGGAGCGTCTTGTATGATTTTAGTCTTTGATTTTAGTTTACCACAATCATCCTTGCTATACACACCTTGTGAGAGAGCCATACATGAATTGGAATTTGATAGAATACTCTATGTGATTCACTTATATCTATAGTTTTGCTCTAGTGCTTCACTTATATCTTTTTAGAGCACGGTGGTGGATTTGTTTTATAAAAACTATTGATCTCTCATGCTTCACTTAGATTATTTTGAGATTCTTAAATAGCATGGTAATTTTCTTAATAATAATAATATGCTTGGTATTCAAGATTTGTAAAACTTTCTTTTGAGTGCGTTGAATACTAAGAAAAGTTTGATGCTTGATAATTGTTTTGAGATATGAAGATGGTGATATTAGAGTCATGCTAGTTGATTAGTTGTGAATTTGAGAAATACTTGTGTTAAAGTTTGTGATTCCCGTAGCATGCACGTATGGTGAACCGTTAGGTGATGGAGTCGGAGCATGCTTTATTTATTGATTGTCTTCCTTATGAGTGGTGGTCGGGGACGAGCGATGGTCTTTTCCTACCAATCTATCCCCCTAGGAGCATGCGCGTAATACTTTGCTTTGATAACTTCTAGATTTTTGCAATAAGTATATGAGTTCTTTATGATTAATGTTGAGTCCATGGATTATACGCATTTTCCCCATCCTTCCACCATTTCTAGCATCTCTAGTACCGCGCACTTTTCGCCGGTATCATACACCCACCATATACCTTCCTCAAAACAGCCACCATACCTACCTATCATGGCATTTCCATAGCCATTCCGAGATATATTGCCATGCAACTTTCCACCTTTCCATTATTATGACACGCTCCATCATTGTCATATATCTTAGCATGAATACTTATGATCTTGAGAGAAGCCACTAGTGAAACCTATGGCCCCCGGGTCTATTCTCATCATATCAATCTCCATCACTTTAATCTTGCTTTGCTTTTTACTTTGCTTTTTACTTTTTACTTTGCATCTCTATATCAAAAAATACCAAAAATATTATCTATCATCTCTATCAGATCTCACTCCAGTAAGTGACCGTGAAGGGATTGACAACCCCTAATCGTGTTGGTTGCGATGAGCTATTGTTTTTGTGTAGGTACGAGGGACTTGCGTGTAGCCTCCTACTGGATTGATACCTTGGTTCTCAAAAACTGAGGGAAATACTTACGCTACTCTGCTGCGTCATCCTTTCCTCTTCGGGGAAATCCAACGCAAGCTCAAGAGGTAGCAAGAAGAATTTCTGCCGCCGTTGCCGGGGAGTATGCACAAAAGTCAACATACCAAGTACCCATCACAATCCTATCTCCCGCATTACATTAGTTGCCATTTGCCTCTCGTTTTCCTCTCCCCCACTTCACCCTTGCTGTTTTATTTGCCCTCTCTCTCCCAATCTCCTTCTCTCTTTTCGTTTACCTTTTTCTCGCTTGCCTTTTGTTTGCTCGTGTGTTGGATTGCTTGTTTGTCGCGATGGCTCTACCTATATTTGGTGATCTTCACCTTAAAAGGTTAGAGGAGATCGAAAACAATGTTAGGAAGTTTATGGTTTTGCAATTTGAGCATAATAATTTCTTTAGAAACGAGCTTAAGGAACAACAAAGTTTTATGAGTTATATGAATAAAGAGCTCGATTATATGTCTAAGGAATTTGATGGTATAAGATCCCAAATTGCTCGTCTTGAAAAGATGACTGCTGAAATTTCGGATATGCAAGCTACCTTAGTCAATAAGATGGCCGCTAAACTGAATTCCTATGAAAATCAAGATGAAGATCTAAAAGTTATTGATGTGTCTCCTATCAAATCTTTGTTTTGCAATATGAATCTTGATGAAACTGAATATGATCTTCCTTTACCTAGAAGGCGTTCCAAAAATTCGGAGTATTTAGATCTTTATGATGAAAGTGGGATTGAAAGAAATAAAACCCTAGATGTTGCTAAACCCACTATATTGGATTTCAAGGAATTTAATTATGAAAGTTTCTCTTTAATTGATGTATTTCCTTGATGCAAATGCGGTGAACTGGATGATGCTTTCAACATTTTCTTGCTGATGCCAGGATCTCAGAGTGTCGTTTCATGGACTGCTATGATAGGCGGATGCATTCAGAACGGTGATATTCCTCTTGCTGCCTCACTCTTTAGCAGAATGAGAGAAGACAATGTCAAGCCAAATGAGTTCACCTACTCGACGATGCTCACAACATCACTGCCAGTCTTGCCTCCCCAGATTCATGCCCAGATCATCAAAACCAACTACCAGCATGCACCGTCTGTTGGGACTGCACTTCTTGCCTCATACTCAAAGCTTGGAAGCACTGGAGAAGCCCTCTCTATATTTGAAACCATTGACCAGAAGGACGTTGTTGCATGGTCTGCAATGTTGTCGTGCTATTCCCAAGCTGGCGACTGCGATGGTGCCACAAATGTGTTCATGGAGATGTCCATGCAAGGCATGAAGCCAAATGAGTTTACTATCTCTAGTGTCATCGATGCATGTGCTAGTCCCACCGCTGGGGTTGACCAGGGTAGGCAGTTCCACGCTGTTTCGATCAAATACAGATACCAGGACGCTGTCTGCGTGGGCAGCGCACTTGTCAGCATGTATGCAAGAAAAGGGAGCATTGACAGTGCTCGAAGTGTCTTTGAGAGGCAGACAGAGAGAGACTTGGTGTCATGGAACTCGATGATATCAGGGTATGCGCAGCACGGTTACAGCAAGGAGGCCCTTGATACATTCTGTCAGATGGAAGCTGCAGGCGTCGAGATGGATGGCGTCACATTCCTCGCGGTTATCATAGGATGCACTCATGCTGGACTTGTACAAGAAGGCCAGCGATACTTCGATTCCATGGTTAGAGACCACAAGATCAGTCCCACCATGGAGCATTATGCGTGCATGGTGGATCTCTACAGCCGCGCAGGCAAGTTGGATGAAACAATGAACCTTATCGGAGACATGCCTTTCCCAGCGGGTGCAATGGTATGGCGCACACTGCTAGGCGCATGCAGAGTTCACAAGAATGTTGAGCTTGGGAAGCTGGCCGCAGAGAAGCTGCTATCGGCTTGAACCGCTCGATTCGGCTACATACGTGCTGCTCTCCAACATCTATGCGTCCGCAGGGAGGTGGAAAGAGAGGGATGAAGTGAGGAAGCTCATGGATTCTAAAAAGGTGAAGAAGGAAGCTGGATCCAGCTGGATTCAGTTCAAGAATAAGGTCCATTCCTTTATAGCCTCCGACAAATCGCACCCTCTGTCCGACCAGATATACGCAAAGCTGAAGGCGATGACAGCCAGGTTGAAGCAGGAGGGTTACTGTCCGAACACGAGCTTTGTGCTCCATGACATGGCAGAAGAGCAGAAGGAAGCCATGCTGGTCACGCACAGTGAGCGGCTGGCTCTTGCCTTTGGTCTGATAGCTACACCACCAGGGACGCCCCTTCAGATTGTCAAAAACCTGCGGGTCTGTGGGGACTGCCATGTGGTGATGAAGATGGTGTCGGCGATTGAGGACAGGGAGATCATCATGCGAGACTGCAGCAGGTTCCACCACTTCAAATCTGGTGCCTGCTCTTGTGGTGATTTCTGGTGATGTAGAGCAGAACAAACTGACAGTGGATACAGCAGACTGGCAATGCCATCCACAACAATGTGACCTGCAAGTAGACCCTGAAGTAGTTCATGAGTATGTGTTGTCTGAAGCCCCAATGTCAGCTATACAAAGGTACAAGCTTATAGGTAGTGGTTCTGTGCCTGTTTGCAGGTAAGAGTATACATGAGCCGTCATACAGTTTCCTCTATACTTGTTTTTGAAAGAGCAACATGAGTCATATGGAGCGTGTATCTTACACTGACGGTTTAGATGATATAAAACACAACAAGGAAGCTAAACATACATGTTTGTGTTTTTACTGGCTTTGGGCATCTAAACCTTCAAGCCTATACTGAGCCATTGACTATCTAAACGGAAGAACACCACAATTTTTCAAAAAATTAATAATAATCCATTGTTGCATTTGGACTGAACCCCACTTGTCATCCTTTTCTTTAGGCGAGTGCAGCACGTGACGTAGTATATGATCTTTGTTCATCCTGGTGCATATCTGATTTTTGTCTCTGTTATGGACTCATCATTCATTGGCCTGGTAAGTAAAGAAATCCTATTATTTGTTTCCTTGTGTTCAACATGGTTATGCATGCCAGTTTCCGTGATACTCAAAGCAATTTGACCACCATTTGGGATTGGTTCTAACTTCAGCGTTTGGCATGGCCTGTGGATTTATTTATTTTTTGCAGGATTGTTGCCTACTTTTTGCCAGAACGGGTGGGTGACCAAACTTTTTGTGAACTTGATCCCCCTCTTATATCTATGGCATGTGGGACAGGCTACCATTGGCAATTCAAATTTTGTCTGAGCCATGTTTCCACAGCTGTTTGGTGAGAGACCATTTTTTGTGAATGCGCCTGCACTTTGATCATGAGTAACAAGGGTAAAGTAGTGGTGTATGACTAGGAATCCAAACACAACCTTTTGTTCTCATCCAGATAGTGTAAAAGAAGTACACTATGATGATGCAAACCAAACCTTACTGAATTCCAGTCCGGCACGTACATGGAACATGGCATTGCGCATGTCTATAGCATGAGATCTGTATTCAGACGATCAGAACTTCGACGGCGACCGTATTCAAAATGCCTGGAGGATGGGGGAGACTGATCTGTGGAGGTGCGGCTTGCTTCATCTTTCGCCTACTTTCTGTGCCCTGCTATTTTTTTGTATCCTGAAGTAATTAAGCTCTGCATGCTCAGGCTGTAGGCGATAGCAACCATGGTCACGGCACTTGGTTCTGTTCATCTCCACAGAAGAATATTTCCAATGCAACAAAGGGGAATGGCGGTCAGGTTTCGCGGAGGCTGAATCTCCGCAATTTATTTATTTATTTTTGCTTTCACACGGGCCTTCTCATTTTCTGTGGCCACTTATGTCATTTTCTCTGTTACTCCTTCCATTGCAAAGTTTTGGTGATGGTAGCAGACCATGTCTAAAGAGACATCTTAACGATCTGTAACCAAACCATGCTCTGTGCACCGGCCTCCATTTCTTTTTCTCGGCAGTCTCTTTTTCTCAAGTGACCTCCGGAGTTTTCACCTTCACATCGATTGCAATCCCATTGAGATGGCCATGTCGTTTCCCGCAAGCTAAAAAGAAGAAGAAGAAGAAGAAGAAGAAGAAAAGAGACGGCCATGTCGCAGCGCTACAGCTTCAGCGCAGTGTAGTCGGTTTTTCGGCGTGTCGTCGTAGTCTATTTGTTATCATGAAGTTGGAGTTGCGGCGGCAAGGTCCGGGCGATGACCGGCGACGGGTCATCCAGCTTGACAATTCTTCGCGGCGACGACCTTGCATCTGTCTCCTTTGTAGCTCGCCTCCAGAATCGGAGTTGCCTTGTCGTCAGCACGTGCTTGGCAGATCTTACGGTGAAGTCGGAGTCATTGCTTGAGGAGGACCGGTGGTCGTGACGCTTGTGTCCAATCTCGATGGTGTTCTTCAACGAGGTGTGTCTAGTGTATATGTCGTGTGCTAGATCGGTGGTGCGTGCCCTCGAGATTGTCTTGTCCTATGACAATCGCTCGCTATGGGTGTTTGTCAGTTTTCGCCTAGTCTTTCACTAATTAAATGAGTACCATTCTTCTTAGCCAAGAAGTGAGGCAAGACTTTGCCCCCGTTTTCAGAAAGGAGGTTGCAGGGGATGCTCGAAATTCCATCGGCGTTAATTATTAGAAATTGTCCTAGCCCTTGTCGCGACCCCCCGATGGATTAAACCGATCTATACAAGAAACTACACCGAGTCGATATTAAACTGAAATTAACACACATCATAATTAAATCGAAATATGTATATGGCAACCGTGTGGCAGATTACGAAACTGCCACACGCGCCTTGCCTTCCTAATTTTCCTAATTGTCAATTATGGCCCATGCGCCTTCCCCATTTTCGACAAAAATAATGCTTGGACTAGGATTTGATCTTTGGTCTACAAGTAATCAACAAAGGGAGCTAACCACCTCATCTATGACACTCATTGTTGAGCAAGCTAAGGGAAATACTGTTTTTGACATGTTCGTGATAACTTTGATCATTGGGAATAAATTTGTTGAACCCGTCCCCCGGTAATTTCTGTAAATAGCACGATAACATTCACGCCATAGACCTGACAATTTAGATACAAACAGTGTGGTAACTTTAACCATTGGGGAAGACAAATGTGAAAAGATATCCGATAATTTATGTATAAATAGATGGTAATATACGCAGCGCACATCTGATAACTGAGGTAAAAACACCATGGCAACTTTGACCGTAGGGATTTTTTTTTTGAAAATATACTCCGGTATCTTCTGTGTAAATAGCACGGTAGTATACCTCCCTCCCCTGGCATTTTTATGTGTAAATAGCATGAAAACATATGCACTGCGATAACTAAACACCATGATAAGTTTTTGACCCGTGGAGGGGGAGGGGATTTGTTGCTGAAACCGAAACCCCATGAAGTGTTTTTGCCCCGGGGGGGGGGGGGGGGGGTATTTGCTGAAACATACCCCTGATAAATTTTGTGTAAATAGTATGATATTTTAAGCACTACGGGCTTGATAGGTTACCTAGAATCACCATGATAACTTTTTGTCCCGGGAAAAGTTGTTCAAAACATCCCCAATATTTTTTGTGTGTAAATAACATGATAATATAAGCACCGCATAACCGATAACTTGCAATATAAACATGTTGGTAACTTTTTTACCGAAGGAAACTAAGTTGTTAAAACGAAAGAACATAATAACCAACAAGACTC
>NW_024113526.1:0-24739 GCF_003073215.2 Triticum urartu
ATAACACCTGATGACCAAACGGATCTACGGCACCGTCGAATCTCGAACTTTAACTGCCAAACTATTGTTTTTCATTCTATAGTCCCTTTTAGAATTACTAAACGTCCTTTTTTGGGCCGAGATTTCCAGAAACGCTTTCGCGCGGTTTGTGTGCAAGTATGTCAAATCATACGGAACTAAAAATTAGAAGTCATTCCATCTTTATTCCCCTAGAGCCTTCCAGCAGTTCCTAAACCGCTCCTGTCGGAGCACGTTATCATTCTTGTTAGTTCTGAGTGAATTCCCTCGGTATGATAATTCTTTCATCAGTTTGTTCCCACTTTCTTCTCTAACCTGAGCCTAGCACACTATTCTAGCTAGACATGGGTGTGGCTCATAACACCTGATGACCAAACGGCTCTACGGCACCATCGAATCTCAAACTAGAACTGCCAAAACTATTGTTTTTCATCCTGTAGTCCCTTTTAGAAATACTAAACGTCCTTTATTGGGCTGAGATTTCCAGGAACGCTTTTGCGCGGTTTGTGTACATGTATTTCAAATCATACGGACATAAAAATTAGAAGTCATTCCATCTTTATTCCCCTAGAGCCTTCCAGCAGTTCCTAAACCGCTCCAGTCAGAGCATGTTATCATTCTTGTTAGTTCTGAGTGAATTCCCTCGGTATGATCATTCTTTCATCAGTTTGTTCCCCGTTTCTTCTCTAGGCTGAGCCCAGCACACTACTCTAGCTAGACATGGGTGTGGCTCGTAACACCTGATGACCAAACGGATCTACGGCACCATCGAATCTCAAGCTTTAACTGCCAAAACTATTGTTTTTCATTCTGTAGTCCCTTTTAGAATTACTAAACGTCCTTTTTTGGGCCGTGATTTCAAGGAACGCATTTGCGCGGTTTGTGTGCAAGTATTTCAAATCATATGGACTTAAAAATTAGAAGTCATTCCATCTTTATTCCCCTAGAGCCTTCCAGCAGTTCCTAAACAGCTCCAGTCGGAGCACGTTATCATTCTTGTTAGTTCTGAGTGAATTCCCTCGGTATGATCATTCTTTCATCAGTTTGTTCCCCGTTTCTTCACTAGTCTGAGACTAGCACACTATTCTAGCTAGACATGGGTGTGGCTCGTAATACCTGATGACCAAACGGATCTACGGCACTGTCGAATCTCAAACTTTAACTGCCAAAACTATTGTTTTTCATCCTGTAGTCCCTTTTAGAATTACTAAACGTCCTTTTTTGGGCCGAGATTTCCAGGAATGCTTTCGCGGGGTTTGTGTGCACGTATTTTAAATTAAACGAACCTAAAAATTAGAAGTCATTCCATCTTTATTCCCCTAGGTCCTTCCAGCAGTTCCTAAACTGCTCCGGTCGGAGCATGTTATCATTTTTGTTAGTTCTGAGTGAATTCCCTCGGTGTGATAATTCTTTTATCAGTTTTGTCGGTGTACTAGAGTAGGGGTACCCTAGTATCCCGAACTTGTGCACGGGCAGTCGCAGTATCCCGCGGCAAGGCTTGCCGGGTGACCGCCAAGGTCCTCCGTGGTTCCTTTGGAGCCATTCAAGAACAAAGTGTCCAAGCCAAGAAGACAAGACCCCAGCAAGAGGAGCTTGCCGGGAAGGCTAACAAAAGCATCCCAAGACCCCGGCAAGAGGAGCTTGCCGGGAAGCCCACCCAAGGCATTGCAAGGAACTTGCCGCGGCGCACCACACGCCCCGGCAAGGCCCGGTGAGCGACAAGCTCCCGGACGTGACAAGACAACGACTGCGGCAAGGCGCTTGCCGCAGCAAGCCACCTCCCTGGGCCCGCGCTCCAGCGCATCCACCAATGTGTCGCTCTGGGGCCCTTCCAGCCGTACATGGCGGGAGGCTGTGCAGCCAGCGGCGTGCGGTGGCAAGCGGCGCTGACAAGATCGCCATCGTGGCGAACGGTGGCGTCCCTGGCGGTCCCTTTTTGCACTGTTTAGGCGACACAAACGGGCATTTAAGGCCCTTGTCCCCTGCCGTCAGGGTTAGGTATGATACACTGTAGCAGGTAGCTGTGCCTACCACAACACCTTTCCATTTTTGCCCTTTACCTCTGTTGCCACCTGTCGGTAACCCGTTGAGCATATAAACGGAGGCCCATGTGCAACGTAGAGAGGGGTTAGCCAGTTCGAACACTCACGCTCGGTCTTGCTAGCTGCTAAAGTGTACTGTAGCACTCCGCGCTCCCGAGCAAGAAATCAATACAAACCACAAAGCAGGAGTAGGGTTTTACGCATCCGTGCGACCCGAACCTGGGTAAATCGCTCGCGTGCATCACCTCGATCCGCTCTTTGCACGATCTCCGCCCCCGCCGAACCGAAAGGGACCCGGTCCACCGGTCCCATAGGTGCCCGTGGATCAGTACCCCGGCATCTTTGGCGCGCCAGGTAGGGGGCGTCAAAGTTGTGTGAACCAGATCCGGCGTTCTCGCGAACTAGATCTTCATCATCTTCATCAACATGCCGCCGAAGAAGAAGGTTTCGGAGGCGGCTGCTCCGTCCGCGCCTTACCCACCATCGCCGGGACAAACGGCTGATGGGGAGGGCGCCTGTGGAAGAACGGGCGTAGACGAGGGAGCTCACGGTGCTGCCAGGTCCAAGGGCGAGGCTGCGCTGCCCATCGGCGGCGTAGCCGGCTCCCACAACGACCGGGCGCACTCCAAGACCTCGGCGTCCGTACATGCACCGCGCCTGTCTCAGGAGGTGCGGGACCGGCAGCGTCATGGTACTCATGGTACCATGCGTTTGCTAGACCAAGATCGGGCTGGCGGATCTCGGAGCGCTCAGGACCACCATCCACGCCAACATGCTGGCACGAGCGAGGCACGGTCGCCTGGACAGGATATTGCTCCTTCTAACGTGGTTAGATGTCCGAGCATATCCCGCTCCTCGTACCGTTCGCCACCACCGCCCGCCACTGCAGCAGAAGCTTTGGCGCGAGCTCAGCTGCTCCTAGACTACCCTCCAACGGCGGACAAGATCGACGATTGGGGGGCAACCATCCAGAGTCTCATCGGCTTCGCCAACGGCGACACTCCACGACAACCGAGCACGTCGCAGCCGCGGCAAGTCAGCCAGGCACGAGCCGGAGACGACAAGACTGGTGGGGGTGCAACTACTGTGCACTATCCGCCTCGAAAGCCGAGATCGCCGACTCACCGGATCCACCTCGACAGCGACTCCACCGCGTCGTCAGATCCGCGAGCTCGCCGTGATCAGCGCCAAGTTCTTCAAGAACGACAACAAGAAGACGCTCGTACTCGCATTGAGCGCCGAAGGGAAGCATGACGTCAATCAGACCAGCGCGCTGGGCCCTTTGTTGACATGCATGCCAGGGGAACCGGGCGACTTGCCGTACGCGGTAGGTTGCCCTGCGTTCACTCGTGAGCTGCGGCAAGTCCAGTGGCCCAGCACGAAGAATTTCAAACCAGATGTACCAGAGAAGTACGACGACAAGACGTATCCGTCGGAGTTCCTCAGCATCTACACCATCGCGGTGCAGGCTGCCGGGGGGCGGGACGACAAGATCCTTGCCAACTACATCCCGCTGGTGCTCAAGCCCAACGTCAGGTCTTGGCTCATGCACTTGCCGGACAACTCCATATCTTCCTGGGCTGATCTATGCCATCAGTTTGTCGGCGCCTTTACAGGCGGCCACAAACCTCCTGGCCAAGAGAGTGACCTTCATCTGCTCACCCAGAGGGAAGGAGAACCCCTACGCAAGTACATTCAAAGATTCAGCCGTGTACAGTATAACATCCCAGACGTCCACTCCGCCACGGTCATCAGCGCATTCCATCAGAATGTGCGTAACCGCAGGATGCGGGAGGAGATGGCAATGCGCAGGATCAGAGACGTTAGTGAGCTGTATGCCCTGGCCGACAAGTGTGCACGTGCTGAGGAAGGGAGGAAACTCCCCGGAGAGAAGACCGGAGCAGAAGGATCTGACAGTGAGGATGCTGCCCCGGCAAAGAAAAATCTGCGGCGGAACAGGAAGAAGAAAGGCAAAGAGGTGCTAGTCGTTGAGCAGTCCGGCAATGAAGGTGCCGCCAAGAAGGCCAAAGTTGGTAGCTCCGGCAAGGAGGTTGCCGCGTGCACCAACTGCCAGCCTGTGGCGGTCGCCGACAAGCAGGACGGCTCCGACAAGCAATACTGCAAGATTCACCGCACCAAGGGCCATGACCTCCAGAGCTGCAAGAAGGTCGAGAAGCTTGTCCAGCAGCAAAAGGTTGAGTACGAGTGACGCGACAAGGAGAGGGCCCAAGGAGGTGCTGGAGAATCCGGCAAGAAACGCGTCGGCCGGGGACGACGCCGCGGCAAGGCCAAGCAGCGGCAAGGAGACAGACCTCCCCGCGGCCGCGACAACGATGAAGACGACGACGACGATGAAGATATGGATGATGTTGAGACCAGTGAGCAAGAGTTTCAGAAAGCCACAGAGGTCTTGTGCGTTGACGGTGGTGCCTCTCTGCATACTTCGCACCGCCAGCTCAAGCAGTGGGTGCGGGAAGTCAATGCAGCGGAACCACCTGTCGAATCGCGCAAACTTCTGAAATGGTCCAGCACGCCTATCATCTTTGACATTGAGGACCACCCTGATCGCACAACTGCGGTCGGGTGCTTGCCGATGTTGGTTTCAGCAACTATTCGCAACCTCAAGGTCACTAAGATGTTAGTTGACGGCGGGGCCGGCTTGAACCTGATCTCCTCCACTGTACTCCAGAAACTCCAGATCCCCGACAGCGAGCTCGAAGAAACCGGCACATTCCAAGGAATTAATCCGGGAAGGAGCAAGCCGAAGGGGAAAGTCACGCTGCCCGTAACATTTGGCAGTGAGCTGAACTTCAGGGCTGAGAGGGTCACTTTTGACGTTGCCGATATTCCATTACCTTATAATGGAATACTTGGCCGTCCAGCACTCACCAAATTCATGGCAGCCTCTCACTACGCATATAACATGCTGAAGATGCCAGGCCCGATAAGCGTCATCTCTGTCCCTGGCGACAAGAAAGATGCTCTTATCTGTGCCGACAAGATCTACCGGGAAGCAGCAGCCGCAGCAGAGCGCGAGTCACTTGCCGCTGAAGCTCCCGGGGGGAAGAAGACCAAGTCCGGCAAGAGTTCTGATGCCCACTCTGGCAAGCGCGCCTCTTCGGAGTGCTGCGCTACCATCGAGGACGCACCATCGAGCTCCACCGGCAAGTGTAAGAAGACGATGGCAGCTCCGCTAGAGACGAAAAAGGTGTCCGCCAAGGAGGACGGCACTGGTGGTACCTTCACCATCAGTGCCACTCTCGACCCTAAATAGGAAAGCGCGCTCGTTGCTTTCCTGCGGGCGAATGTCGACGTGTTTGCGTGGCAACCGTCTGACATCCCCGGTGTTCCCAGGAAGGTGATTGAGCACCACCTTGCCGTTTGCCCTCATGCGCGGCCCGTCAAACAGAAAGTTAGAAAGCAAGCAGTGGAGCGCCAAGAGTTCATAGCAGAAGAGATCAAGAAATTGGAAGCAGCAGGCCTTGTCAGAGGAGTGCTCCATCCTACGTGGTTGGCCAATCCTGTAGTCGTGCGCAAGGCAAACGGGAAATGGAGACTTTGTATCGACTTTACCGATGTTAACAAAGCTTGTCCCAAAGACCCATTTCCTTTGCCGCGCATTGACCAGATTGTTGACTCCACAGCCAGATGTGATTTGCTTTCATTTATTGCCGCATATTCAGGATATCATCAGATCTTCATGGCACAAGAGGATGAGGAGAAGACCGCATTTATTACTTGGCACGTACTGTTTCGTACGAATGCCTTTCGGATTAAAAAATGCTGGTTCAACATTTGCAAGAGTAGTCCATGTCGCCCTCGAGCCGCAAATACACAGAAATGTGGAAGCCTACAAGGATGATATAGTGGTCAAGAGCAAGGACAGGGCAACTCTGATTCAAGATTTGGATGAAACCTTTGCAAATCTGCGCAAGATCAGCCTCAAGCTCAACCCAGAGAAGTGTGCGTTTGGAGTTCCTTCCGGCAAGCTTCTCGGGTTCTTCGTGTCTCAGCGGGGAATTGAAGCCAATCCCGACGAGATCAAGGCCATTGAGCAGATTGAAGCACCCAAGCGCGTCAAGGATGTACAAAGACTTGCCGGTTGTGTGGCTGCTCTCAGCAGGTTTATCTCTCGGTTTGCTGAGCGCGCCCTGCCGTTTTTCAAATTATTGAAAAAGGCAGGCCCAATGAGATGGACTCCGGAAGCGGAGGCTGCGCTGCAAGACTTGAAGAGATACCCGTCCTCCCCTCCAATACTTGTCGCACCTAAGCCACAAGAGAAGTTGCTGCTGTACATAGCGGCAACCAATCAAGTGGTTAGTGCTGAGTTAGTAGCAGAGAGGGAGGCAGATGACGAGCCAGCAACCATGGCAAGCGCATCCAGCGACAAGCAGGGGGCTTCCCCGACAAGCTCTGGTCCCGACAAAGATGGATCTGCGCAGATGCGAGAGGAGATACAGAAGAAAATGGTGCAGCGCCCAGTTTACTTTGTCAGTTCCCTTCTGCAGGGGGCTAGGTCAAGGTAGGATTGTTGAGTGGGCGCTGGAACTGTCGAGCTTTGGCCTCAAGTTTGAAAGTACTTCAACTATCCAAAGCAGAGCATTGGCAGAATTTATAGCAGAATGGACGCCAACACCAGATGAAGAAATTCCAGAAACGAGCATCCCCGTCAAGGAAGCAAGCAAAGAGTGGCTGATGTACTTTGATGGTGCCTTTTCGCTGCAAGGCGCCGGCGCTGGTGTGCTGCTTGTCGCACCCACCGGAGAGCACCTCAAGTACGTAGTCCAGATGCACTTTCCCAAGGAGCAAGCTGTTGGAGAACGTTGCAGAAAACAAAAATTTTCCTACTCGTTTCACCAAGATCCGTCTAGGAGTTCATCTAGAAACGAGTGATTAGATGCATCTACGTACCTTGTAGATCGCGAGCGGAAGCGTTCAAAGAACGGGGATGATGTAGTCGAACACGACGTGATTCAAATCACCGATGATCAAGCACCGAATGGACGGTGCCTCCGCGTTCAACACACGTACGGAACGGATGACGTCTCCTCCTTTCTTGATCCAGCAAGGGGGGAAGAGAGGTTGATGAAGATCCAGCAGCACGACGGCGTGGTGGTGGATGCAGGGCGTCACAGTAGCAGGGCTTCGCCTATACTACGAGAGAGAGACGTAACGGGGAGAGAGGAAGCACCAAAGGCTGAGGTATGAAATCCCTCCTCTCCTAGGTGCGGCGGCCAGGGGAGGGTTTCCCTCCCCCCCAAGGCACCTCGGGGTGCCTTCCACCACTTGGACTCCTCCGTGGTGGAAACCCTAGGCGCATGGGCCTAGTAGGGCTGGTGCCCTTGGCCCATGATGGCCAAGGCGCACCCCCTACAGCCCATGTGGCCCCCCGGGACAGGTGGCCCCACCCGGTGGGCCCCCGGGACTCCTCCGGTGGTCCCGGTACAATACCGATAACCCCGAAACTTGTCCCGATGGCCGAAACAGCACTTCCTATATATAATTCTTTACCTCCGGACCATTCCGGAACTCCTCGTGACGTTCGGGATCTCATCCGGGACTCCGAACAACATTCGGGTTACTGCATACACATATCTTCATAACCCTAGCGTCACCGAACCTTAAGTGTGTAGACCCTACGGGTTCGGGAGACAAGCAGACATGACCGAGACGACTCTCCAGTCAATAACCAACAGTGGGATCTGGATACCCATGATGGCTCCCACATGCTCCACGATGATCTCATCGGATGAACCACGATGTCGAGGATTAATCAACCCCGTATACAATTCCCTTTGTCAATCGGTATGTTACTTGCCCAAGACTCGATCGTCGGTATCCCAATACCTTGTTCAGTCTCGTTACCGGCAAGTCACTTTACTCGTACCGTAATGCATGATCCCATGATCAACCACTTGGTCACCTTGAGGTCATAATGATGATGCATTACCGAGTGGGCCCAGTGATACCTCTCCGTTATCCAGAGTGACAAATCCCAGTCTTTATCCGTGTCAACCCAACAGACACTTTCGGAGATACCTGTAATGCACCTTTATAGTCACCCAGTTACGTTGTGACGTTTGATACACCCAAAGCACTCCTACGGTATCCGGGAGTTACATGATCTCATGGTCAAAGGAAAAGATACTTGACATTGGAAAAGCTCTAGCAAACGAACTACACGATCTTTGTACTATGCTTAGGATTGGGTCTTGTCCATCACATCATTCTCCTAATGATGTGATCCCGTTATCAACGACATCCAATGTCCATAGCCAGGAAATCATGACTATCTGTTGATCAACGAGCTAGTCAACTAAAGGCTTACTAGGGACATATTATGGTCTATGTATTCACACGTGTATTACGATTTCCGGATAATACAGTTATAGCATGAATAAAGACAATTATCATGAACAAAGAAATATAATAATAATGCTTTTATTATTGCCTCTAGGGCATATTTCCAAAAGTCTCCCACTTGCACTAGAGTCAATAATCTAGTTACATTGTGATGAATCAAACACCCATGGAATTCTGGTGTTGATCATGTTTTGCCCTAGGGAGAGGTTTAGTCAACGGATCTGCTATATTCAGGTCCGTATGTACTTTACAAATCTCTATGTCTCCATCTTGAACATTTTCACGAATGGAGTTGAAGCGACACTTGATGTGCCTTGTCTTCTTGTGAAACCTGGGCTCCTTGGCAAGTGCAATAGCTCCAGTGTTGTCACAAAAGAGTTTGATTGGCCCCGACGCATTGGGTATGACTCCTAGGTCGGTGATGAACTCCTTCACCCATATAGCTTCATGTGCTGCCTCCGAGGCTGCCATGTACTCCGCTTCACATGTAGATCCCGCCACGACACTCTGTTTGCAGATGCACCAGCTCACTGCTCCACCATTCAACATATACACGTATCCAGTTTGTGACTTAGAGTCATCCAGATCTGTGTCGAAGCTAGCGTCGACGTAACCCTTTACGACGAGCTCTTCGTCACCTCCATAAACGAGAAACATTTCCTTAGTCCTTTTCAGGTACTTCAGGATATTCTTGACCGCTGTCCAGTGTTCCTTGCCGGGATTACTTTGGTACCTTCCTACCAAACTTACGGCAAGGTTTACATCAGGTCTGGTACACAGCATGGCATACATAATAGAACCTATGGCTGAGGCATAGGGGATGACACTCATCTCTTCTATTTCTTCTGCCGTGGTCGGACACTGAGCTGAGCTCAATTTCATACCTTGCAAAACAGGCAAGAACCCTTTCTTGGACTGATCCATTTTGAACTTCTTCAAAATCTTATCAAGGTATGTGCTTTGTGAAAGACCTATGAGGCGTCTTGATCTATCTCTGTAGATCTTGATGCCTAATATATAAGCAGCTTCTCCAAGGTCCTTCATTGAAAAACTTTTATTCAAGTAGGCCTTGATGCTGTCCAAGAGTTCTATATCATTTCCCATCAAAAGTATGTCATCTACATATAGTATGAGAAATGCTACAGAGCTCCCGCTCACTTTCTTGTAAATGCAGGCTTCTCCATAAGTCTGCATAAACCCAAACGCTTTGATCATCTCATCAAAGCGAATGTTCCAACTCCGAGATGCTTGCACCAGCCCATAAATCGAGCGTTGGAGCTTGCACACCTTGTTAGCATTCTTAGGATCGACAAAACCTTCCGGCTGCATCATATACAATTCTTCCTTAAGGAAACCATTAAGGAATGCCGTTTTGACATCCATTTGCCATATTTCATAATCATAGAATGCGGCAATCGCTAACATGATTCGGACGGACTTCAGCTTCGCTACCGGTGAGAAAGTCTCATCGTAGTCAACCCCTTGAACTTGTCGATAACCCTTAGCGACAAGCCTAGCTTTATAGATGGTCACATTACCATCCACGTCTGTCTTCTTCTTAAAGATCCATTTATTTTCTATGGCTCGCCGTTCAATGGGCAAGTCAGTCAAAGTCCATACTTCGTTTTCATACATGGATCCTATCTCGGATTTCATGGCTTCTAGCCATTTGTCGGAATCCGGGCCCGCCATCGCTTCTTCATAGTTCGAAGGTTCACTGTTGTCTAACAACATGATTTCCAAGACAGGGTTGCCGTACCACTCTGGTGCGGAACGTGTCCTTGTGGACCTTCGAATTTCAGTATGAGCTTGATCAGAAGTATCTTGATCGTCATCATTAACTTCCTCTCTAGTCAGTGCAGGCACCTCAGGAACATTTTCTTGAGTTGCGCCATTTACCGGTTCAAGAGGTAATACTTCATCAAGCTCTACTCTCCTCCCACTTACTTCTTTCGAGAGAAACTCTTTCTCTAGAAAGAATCCATTCCTGGCAACAAAGATCTTGCCTTCGGATCTGAGGTAGAAGGTATACCCATAAGTTTCTTTAGGGTATCCTATGAAGACGCATTTTTCCGACTTGGGTTCGAGCTTTTCAGGTTGAAGTTTCTTGATATAAGCATCGCATCCCCAAACTTTTAGAAACGACAGCTTAGGTTTCTTCCCAAACCATAATTCATACGGTGTCGTCTCAACGGATTTCGACGGTGCCCTATTTAAAGTGAATGCGGCAGTCTCTAAAGCATAGCCCCAAAAAGATAGCGGTAAATCGGCAAGAGACATCATAGATCGCACCATATCTAATAAAGTGCGATTACGACGTTCGGACACACCATTACGCTGAGGTGTTCCAGGCGGCGTTAGTTGTGAAACTATTCCACATTTTCTTAAGTGTGTGCCAAATTCGTGACTCAAGTATTCTCCTCCACGATCTGATCGTAGAAACTTGATTTTCCTGTCACGTTGATTCTCAACTTCACTCTGAAATTCCTTGAACTTTTCAAAGGTTTCAGACTTGTGTTTCATTAAGTAGACATACCCATATCTACTTAAGTCATCAGTGAGGGTGAGGACATAACGATAGCCACCGCGAGCCTCAACACTCATTGGACCGCACACATCAGTATGTATGATTTCCAATAAGTTGGTTGCTCGCTCCATTGTTCCTGAGAACGGAGTCTTGGTCATTTTTCCCATGAGGCATGGTTCGCACGTGTCAAATGATTCATAATCAAGAGACTCTAAAAGTCCATCTGCATGGAGCTTCTTCATGCGTTTGACACCTATGTGACCAAGGCGGCAGTGCCACAAGTATGTGGGACTATCATTATCAACCTTACATCTTTTGGTACTCACACTATGAACATGTGTAGTAATACGCTCGAGATTCATTAAGAATAAACCATTGACTATCGGAGCATGACCATAAAACATATCTCTCATATAAATAGAACAACCATTATTCTTGGATTTAAATGAGTAGCCATCTCGTATTAAACGAGATCCTGATACAATGTTCATGCTCAATATAGGCACTCAATAACAATTATTGAGGTTTATAACTAATCCCGTAGGTAAATGTAGAGGTAGCGTGCCCACGGCGATCACATCGACCTTGGAACCATTCCCGACGCGCATCGTCACCTTGTCCTTTTCCAGTTTTCATTTATTCCGCAGCTCCTGCGGTGAGTTACAAATATGAGCAACGGCACCGGTATCAAATACCCAGGAGTTACTACAAGTACTAGTAAGGTACACATCAATCACATGTATATCAAATATACCTTTGGTGTTGCCGGCCTTCTTATCCGCTAAGTATTTGGGGCAGTTCCGCTTCCAGTGACCCTTCCCTTTGCAATAAAAGAACTCTGTCTC
This sequence comes from Triticum urartu, assembly GCF_003073215.2. Lineage (NCBI taxonomy): Eukaryota > Viridiplantae > Streptophyta > Magnoliopsida > Poales > Poaceae > Triticum > Triticum urartu. Next base: position 11,796 of record NW_024113526.1, read on the forward strand.
AGGCTTGGGTCCATTCTTTGACTTCTTCCGGACAGCTTGCTTGCCGGGCGCAGCAACTTCCTTGCCGTCCTTCTTGAAGTTCTTTTTACCCTTGCCCTTTTTGAACTTAGTGGTTTTATTCATTATCAACACTTGATGTTCCTTCTTGACTTCTACCTCTGCTGATTTCAGCATTGCAAATACTTCAGGAATGGTCTTTACCATCCCCTGCATATTGAAGTTCATCACAAAGCTCTTGTAGCTTGGTGGAAGCGACTGGAGGATTCTGTCAATGACCGCGTCATCCGGGAGATTAACTCCCAACTGAGTCAAGCGGTTATGTAACCCAGACATAGTGAGTATGTGCTCACTGACAGAACTATTTTCCTCCATCTTATAGCTAAAGAACTTATCGGAGACTTCATATCTCTCGATCCGGGCATGAGCTTGAAAAACCATTTTTAGCTCTTCGAACATCTCATATGCTCCATGTCTCTCAAAACGCTTTTGGAGCCCCGGTTCTAAGCTGTAAAGCATGCCGCACTGAACGAGGGAGTAGTCATCAGTACGTGTCTGCCAAGCGTTCATAGCGTCTTGGTTCTGTGGGACGGGTGGATCACCTAGCGGTGCTTGTAGGACATAATCTTTCTTGGCAGCTATGAGGATGATCCTCAGGTTCCGGACCCAGTCCGTATAGTTGCTGCCATCGTCTTTCAGCTTGGTTTTCTCTAGGAACGCGTTGAAATTGAATACAACGTTGGCCATTTGATCTACAGGACATATTGTAAAGATTTTAGACTAAGTTCATGATAATTAAGTTCATCTAATCAAATTATTAATGAACTCCCACTCAGATTAGACATCCCTCTAGTCATCTAAGTGTTACACGATCCAAGTCAACTAATCCGTGTCCGATTAACACGTGAGACAGACTAGTCATCGTCGGTGAACATCTCCATGTTGATCGTATCTTCCATACGACTCGTGTTCGACCTTTCGGTCTCTGTGTTCCGAGGCCATGTCTTCACATGCTTAGGCTCGTCAAGTTAACCCTAAGTGTTTTTGCATGTGTAAAACTTCTTACACCCGTTGTCTGTGAACGAAAGGATCTATCACACCCGATTAACACGTGGTGCTTCGAAGCGACGAACTGTAGCAACGGTGCACAGTTAGGGGAGAACACTTCTTGAAATTGTTGTAAGGGATCATCTTATTTACTACCGTCGTTTTAAGTAAACAAGATGCAAAACATGATAAACATCACATGTAATCAAATAATAATAGTGACATGATATGGCCAATATCACATAGCTCCTTTGATCTCCATCTTGGGGCTCCATGATCATCCTTGTAGATCGTCATACTCATCGACATGTAAGTCGTGATTCCTTGTACAAGAACATGATCAATCTCATACATCACATATATCATTCATCACATCCTTTTGGCCATATCACATCACATAGCATACCCTGCAAAAACAAGTTAGACGTCCTCTAATTGTTGTTTGCATGTTTTACGTGGCTGCTATGGGTTTCTAGCAAGAACTTTCTTACCTACGCAATGACCACAACGTGATATGCCAATTGCTATTTACCCTTCATAAGGACCCTTTTCATCGAATCCGATCCGACTAAAGTAGGAGAGACAGACACCCGCTAGCCACCTTATGCAACTAGTGCATGTCAGTCGGTGGAACCTGTCTCACGTAAGAGTACGTGTAAGGTCGGTCCGGGCCGCTTCATCCCACGATGCCGCCGAATCAAGATAAGACTAGTAACGGCAAGCATATTGAACAAAATCAACGCCCACAACTACTTTGTGTTCTACTCGTGCAAGAGAACTACGCATAGACCTAGCTCATGATGCCACTGTTGGAGAACGTTGCAGAAAACAAAAATTTTCCTACTCGTTTCACCAAGATCCATCTAGGAGTTCATCTAGCAACGAGTGATTAGATGCATCTACGTACCTTGTAGATCGCGAGCGGAAGCGTTCAAAGAACGGGGATGATGTACTCGAACACGACGTGATTCAAATCACCGATGATCAAGCACCGAACGGACGGTGCCTCCGCGTTCAACACACGTACGGAACGGATGACGTCTCCTCCTTTCTTGATCCAGCAAGGGGGGAAGAGAGGTTGATGAAGATCCAGCAGCACGACGGCGTGGTGGTGGATGCAGGGCGTCACAGTAGCAGGGCTTCGCCTATACTACGAGAGAGAGACGTAACGGGGAGAGAGGAAGCACCAAAGGCTGAGGTATGAAATCCCTCCTCTCCCCCACTATATATAGGAGGGCCAAGGGGGGGTGGTGCGCAGCCTAGGAGATCCAATCTCCTAGGTGCGGCGGCCAGGGGAGGGTTTCCCTCCCCCCAAGGCACCTCGGGGTGCCTTCCACCACTTGGACTCCTCCGTGGTGGAAACCCTAGGCGCATGGGCCTAGTAGGGCTGGTGCCCTTGGCCCATGATGGCCAAGGCGCACCCCCTACAGCCCATGTGGCCCCCCGGGACTCCTCCGGTGGTCCCGGTACAATACCGATAACCCCGAAACTTGCCCCGATGGCCGAAACAGCACTTCCTATATATAATTCTTTACCTCCGGACCATTCCGGAACTCCTCGTGACGTCCGGGATCTCATCCGGGACTCCGAACAACATTCGGGTTACTGCATACACATATCTTCATAACCCTAGCGTCACCGAACCTTAAGTGTGTAGACCCTACGGGTTCGGGAGACAAGCAGACATGACCGAGACGACTCTCCAGTCAATAACCAACAGCGGGATCTGGATACCCATGATGGCTCCCACATGCTCCACGATGATCTCATCGGATGAACCACGATGTCGAGGATTAATCAACCCCGTATATAATTCCCTTTGTCAATCGGTATGTTACTTGCCCGAGACTCGATCGTCGGTATCCCAATACCTTGTTCAGTCTCGTTACCGGCAAGTCACTTTACTCGTACCGTAATGCATGATCCAGTGATCAACCACTTGGTCACCTTGAGCTCATAATGATGATGCATTACCGAGTGGGCCCAGTGATACCTCTCCGTTATCCAGAGTGACAAATCCCAGTCTCGATCCGTGTCAACCCAACAGACACTTTCGGAGATACCTGTAATGCACCTTTATAGTCAGCCAGTTACGTTGTGACATTTGATACACCCAAAGCACTCCTACGGTATCCGGGAGTTACACGATCTCATGGTCAAAGGAAAAGATACTTGACATTGGAAAAGCTCTAGCAAACGAACTACACGATCTTTGTACTATGCTTAGGATTGGGTCTTGTCCATCACATCATTCTCCTAATGATGTGATCCCGTTATCAACGACATCCAATGTCCATAGCCAGGAAATCATGACTATCTGTTGATCAACGAGCTAGTCAACTAGAGGCTTACTAGGGACATATTATGGTCTATGTATTCACACGTGTATTACGATTTTCGGATAATACAGTTATAGCATGAATAAAGACAATTATCATGAACAAAGATATATAATAATAATGCTTTTATTATTGCCTCTAGGGCATATTTCCAACACAAGCAACAAACAATACTGCAGAGTATGAAGGATTGCTTGCCGGTCTCAGGATCGCGGTAGACCTTGGGATCAAGAAGCTCATCGTCAGGGGTGACTCACAGCTTGTCGTCCGCCAAGTAAACAAGAATTACGAGAGTCCGTTGATGGAAGCTTACGTTGACGAAGTGAGAAAGCTAGAAGCGCGCTTTGACGGCCTACAAATGGAGCATGTTCCAAGAGCTCAGAACGCCATTGCTGATGGCCTGTCAAAGTGCGCCGCACTTAAGCTACCTGTGGAACCAGGGATCTTTGTACTCAAGCTGACTCAGCCATCCGTAACGCCATCAACTGGACAGAGCAAGAAGAGGAAGTTGATTTCTGGTGACTATTTGCCGGCAGAGCTTCCCGAAGCCGCCAAGAAGCTCCCTAAGATCAACGCCGAAGGCGCTGAGGAGCAGTCTGCTTCGGCAAGCCCTAGGGTTTGTTCCGTTGAAGTAGAAGCTCCCGATAAGTTTTGCTCCGGCAAGCTTGTCGGGGAACGTCAAGCTCCGGCAGAGACGCAGCTTCTCGCCGTAGAAGCGGATGTTCCCGCAGCAGCTGAGACCAACATCAAGAGCGCTGAGGAGCAAGATGCTCCGGCAAGCCCTAGGGTTTGTTCCGTTGAAGCAGAAGCTCCCGGCAAGTTTTGCTCTGGCAAGCTTGTCGGGGAACATCAAGCTCCAGCAGAGCCGCAGGTTCCTGCCGTAGAAGCGGATGTTCCCGCAGCAGCAGATTTGCCTTTAGTCCTTGTTGTCGAGCCACAAGCTCCAGCATGGGCACAGCAGATTGTCCGTTTCCTTCAGACAGGAGAACTTCCCGAAGAGCAAGAAGAAGCGGAAAGAGTAGCCCGGCAGTCAAGTATGTACCAGTTTGTCGACAAGACACTGTACAGAAGAAGACTCAACGGTGTGAAATTGAAGTGTATTCACCGGGAAGATGGACAAAAGCTGTTCGCAGAGATACATGGAGGCATATGTGGTCACCACATTGGCGCAAGAGCACTTGTCGGCAAAGCATTTCGGCAAGGTTTCTTCTGGCCAACAGCCCTCCAGGATGCAACTGCACAAGTAACCAAGTGTGAAGCGTGCCAGTTCCATTCCAGGCAGATACACCAACCAGCTCAAACTCTCCAGACGATCCCTTTATCCTAGCCATTTTCGGTCTGGGGGCTCGACATCCTCGGCCCCTTTCCCCGAGCTGTTGGGGGCTTTGAGTACTTGTACGTTGCAATCGACAAGTTCACAAAGTGGCCAGAAGTGGAACCAGTGAGGAAGGTGACCGCACAGTCAGCCGTCAAGTTCTTCAGGTCGATTGTTTGCCGCTTCGGGATCCCTAACAGGATAATCACCGACAACGGTACACAATTCACGAGCCGCACCTTCATGCAGTACGTCCAAGATCTTGGCGCCAAGGTCTGCTTCGCTTTTGTTGCTCACCCGAGAAGCAACGGTCAAGCGGAGAGGGCAAATGCTGAAGTGCTGCGCGGGCTCAAGGCCAGAACTTTCGACAGGCTGCACAAGTGCGGAAGAAACTGGATCGAGGAGCTGCTGGTGGTTCTTTGGTCGATCAGGACGACGCCAAATCGAGCCACTGGCCAGACACCTTTCGCTCTAGTCTATGGAGCAGAGGCAATTATCCCCACGGAACGCGTATACGGATCACCTCGAGTGCTCGCCTATGATGAGCTTGAGCAAGAGCAGCTGCGACAAGATGACGCGCTGCTCCTTGAGGAAGACCGTCTTCAGGCTGTTGTGCGAGCTGCTCGCTACCAGCAAGCTTTGCGCCGCTACCATAGCCGCAAAGTTAATGCCAGAAGTCTCGAGGAAGGCGACCTTGTTCTTCGGCGCGTTCAGTCCGCCAAGAATTCCAACAAGTTGACACCGAAGTGGGAAGGCCCTTACCGGGTGAAACGAGTCACTAGGCCTGGTGCTGTCTGCCTTGAGACCGAAGATGGAATTCCGGTGAGCAACTCCTGGAACATTGAGCATCTTCGTCAGTTTTACCCGTAAGGCGCGGTTGCCGGAACCTGTTCCGGCAACCACCTTTTGTACAAGTCTTGCCGCTGTTGCATGTAATCCTTTGTACAAAGCCGGGCGCAGAACCCGTGCATAAATAAAGCTCATGTGCCCTGCGCATTTTGTCGATTTTATGCTTTCTATTTTTTGGCATATATGATCTGACACTTTGTGCAGCACCTACTCCACGGTAAGCACTAACGAGCCGTAAAGCTCCATATCTATATTGTCTCTTCTTTCTTTTGAAAGGAAGGTTCCCCTCGCCCACAAGTTTGCCGGGGGGAGAGGAGAAGATGATGGTATGGACCAGGCGCCGTTCAAGAAAGTTTCGCCTTGCCGGGAAGCAAACAACAGAAAAGCTAAGTTACCAAAGTTTGAGCAATCAAATTTTTTAATTTTTGAGTTATCTCCCTTGAACGACCGCACTTTGTATGGAAAACCTATGCGCGGAGGAACCTACTCGTAGCTAGTTGCGCCCTTACTTTGTTTCGAGTCCGCTCAACAAACTAAGTGAGCTGCTAGCGCCCTTACTTTGTTTCGAGTCCGCTCAACAAATTAAGTGAGCTGCTAGCACCCTTACTTTGTTTCGAGTCCATTCGACAACTTAAGTGAGCTGCAACTAGTCGCGACAAGGTTTCTTGCCGCTAGCGGCACCACCAGCAGGCTGCTGACGTTTCGCACTCAGCGCTCGCGGCCAAGGTGCTTGCACCGGCAAGTTCCCTAAAAGCGAAGGGTAAAAGCATGCAAAGCAAAGAGTCAAGTAAAGGGAATAACATTGCAAATAATACCCAGAATAGAGTTATATCACAAAAATAGCTTGTCGCAGCTCTAACAGACTGTTTTCATGACAAGATAAACAGCGGCAAGGGAAGAAGAAATGGGCGGCCTAATCTACGCGATCGCCTTCAACCCTCTTGATCCCGCTCACCTTGTCCACAATGGGTGCGACAAGGGCCTTGAGCTCCTCCAGATCAGCTTCTGGCGGCAAGGACCTGAGGATGTTGGTGAGGCGGAGGCCCGAATTGCGGAAGGCCACCTTCATCAATACTTTCTAGAGGGCCCCCGCGCAGACCCTGCGTGACTCGTCAGCCAGTTGCTTGGGGATCCTCTCCCGGAGTCGCTGAAGGGCCGTCGCCACGCCCTTGAAGAATAGAATGAGCTTGGCGCTGGGTTGGAGGTTGTCGTCGGAGGGATACCCGAGTTCCTCCATCCCCAGTTGCGCCAGCTCCTTGTCGATGTCCGTGGCGACGTTCACAAGGCGCTCCGTCCAGTGCGTCACGGTCTCCCTCAAGGCGTTCTGGGCGGTGGCAGCACTCTCCAGCAGCGCCTTGTCGGCCTTGATTTCCTCCTTCAAGGCCGCCTCCCGCTTCTTGGCGCTGTCCAAAGTCTTAGTCAAAGTGGTTAGCTTCAACTCAAGATCCACGTTGGAGACCTTGGTAGCGCTGAGCTCCTTGCCCTTCTCGGAGAGATCGGCCTCCAGCCGTGCCACCTTCGTCTTCAACTCCTCCTTGGCGGCCTCGGCAGCGGCGGTAGCGTCCTCCGCTTGTTTGAGGGCTCCGCCAAGTTTCTCCTCGCGCGAGGCGAGCTCCTCCTTGTGGGCGTCAAGATTGACCTTCCGCTGCGCCAGCTCGCCCTCCTCCGCGGCAAGCTTCACAGCGGCAAGTCGCTGGCGCTCTTCGGCTTCGGCCTTCTCGAGGAGAAAGGCCTTCCGCGCCTCAGCAAGCTGCTCCCGCTCCTCCGCCAGGATCGGAGGGCTTCCCGGTGGAAACCCCCGAGCTCTTCCATGCGCTTTTCAATGGCTGCTCCCGCCTTCGCGACAAGCGCCTCGCGGGACTCCAGCTTGGCTTGTCGCGTGCGGTAGAGCGACATCAACCTCCGCAGCAGCCGCTCTTCTTCGGGCTCGTTGCTGCCGCTGCTTGGCGCGTCGACCAGCGTCAACCCCGCGGAGGCAAGCACTTCTCCGTCGAAGATCTCCCCCTCGACCGGCGCTCTGGAGCTTGATGCCCAGGGAAGATTGATGAAGACGTCGTCACCGGCCTTCAGGTAGACGCCTGGCTGGGGCTCTCCGGAGCCTGGTGCTGCGGCAGCGGCGAACGGGTCGGCGGTCGGTGTAGCGCCTGGCGCTCCTACGGCCTCAGGGCCGTCAGTGCGAGCGCCGGACCCCTCGCCAGTTGCCGCGGCGTCAGCCTTGGCGCCCTCTGCGCCGGCGGCATCTCCAGCACCAGTTGCCTCGTCAGCGGCGACCTCGGTTTCCATCTGCTCCACAACGGATGGATCTGACGGCCGGAAAAGGGGGAAGAGTCAAGTAAAAATCCAGCAAAAACTCAAGAAGATCAAAAGAAGAAGAACCCATGGGAAGTTTTGAAGCAAGAGGAGTACCTGCACCAGGTCCTGCAGTTGTGGTCTCCATCGTCGGGGGGCCGCTGGCGCTATCCCTTGCTGGAGAACCCTCCCTTGCCGGAGACCTCTCCCTCGCCGGAGAACCCTCTCTTGCCGGAGACTATTCCCTTACCGGGAAGCCCTCCCTTGCCGGAGAATTCTCCCTTGTCGGGGGACTCTCCCTTGGCTCTTGGTGAGGCTGCTCGGCTCCTACACAAGTCAACAAGCAGATATCAGCAAAGACAAGTACCCAAACGCGCCTCGCAGCAGAAAGTAAATCAGACACTTACGCTGGGGGCTGCCCTGGAGAAAAGTCGCCGGGTCCGGCAAGCTAGTCTCGGGCGCGCCACCTGCTGTCGCAGTGGGCTCGTCCTCGATGACGATCACCGGGGCCTTGGCTCTCTTTGCTACTCTCTGAGCCAGAGTCCTGAGAAGGAACAAATTCAAAGCAAAGCAAATGAGATACAGGACAAACAGCAAGATTTGAAGAACTATAAGTACAACAAGGGAAGCTTACTCTTCTTCTTCTTCGTCGTCGGAGCTGAACGCGGAGAAGTCGAAGTCCGGCGCGCACCCGGCGTAAGGAGGCGGAGGGGTAGCTTCCCTTGGACGCTTGGCGGTAGCGGTGGCGGTGGGCTGAGACGACCCCGTTCCGGCTGTCGGCGCGGCGTGAGTAGCGGCAGGGACTGAAGCGGTGGTCCGGCTAGACTCCGCTCCAGTTGCTGTCGCAGCATGAGGCGCTCCCGCGGCAACGGTCTTTGCCGCGGTAGAGTGTGTCACGCGGCGCGGTGACTGTTGACCCGCTTGCCGCTCCGCCACGTCACAGGCCTTGCGGAGATGCCTTCTTGTCGGGGATGGAGGCCCTGCTTGCGGCGAGCTGCCTGAAGACGAGGAGGACGAAGAGTTGATTTCCAACGAGCCGCTCGTGTCCTTGGCGGGCTCGCTCAGCTCGGCGTCACGCCCGGCAAGCTCCTTCTTGCCGGTGGCCTCCCCTCTCTCGGCACGGCTTGCCGCTTCCGCTGCATCAGCCTCCTCCACAGTAAATCCGAACTCGCCCGCGGCTGCGGCTGCCGCTGCCTCCTCCAGCCTAGTGGCGATGAGCGCCAACTCCGCATCCGTGGTGTCCCGGGTGAGGCCGTCCTTCTCGTCGGGGCGGACTGGCACTTCCACCAAGTCGTCGAAGAACTGCTGAACGACCTCGTCGGCAGGCTCCTGCCAAGTTGGCACAATCCCGTGCGAGTCGCACTCCGACATCATTGCACGGATGTGGTCGAGCGCGGAATTGTTGCACAACGGGACGACGCCCCCCGGCAACCTGAACACCTCGGGATGTTGGGGGTCATATTTGAACAGCTCCTGCAGCATTGCGTTGAGCTCCAAGACTGTGAAGTTGTGGTTGAGACCCGGCAACAGCCTCATGATATCTGCCGCGTTCTTGAACTCCCAAGTGGGCCTCCCCCGTTCCTGTAGGGGGGCGATGCGGTGGCGAAGGAAGTCTGCGCCAACAGCGCCAACAGTAAGCCCGGCAAGCCTGAGGCGCAGGATCCTGGTGACGGCAATTCTCAGCCTATCGTCTTCCGGGGCCATGTCGCTCCAGTCACTGCCGCGTGCTACTGGGGTTTTGCGCCGGGTGGTGAATGGCTACGGATTCTCTTCGTCAATCCAGCACCAATCTGCTCTCCACTCCTCCCACTTGCCGCGGAACTCTCCCTCCAGATAGGTCTCCTTCTTGCCGGCCCTTGAGATCCAGGCAATCCCGCCGGATAGAGGCTCTCCTCTCTCTACTCGGGGTATTAAGAAGTGGCGGAAGAGGGCTACGTTGGGAAGGACTCCGACAAAGTTTTCGCAGAGATGTGCGAAAACTGCCATGGTCAGGACGGCATTGAGGGTGAAGTCAAGGAGATGGAATCCATAGGTATTCATGATGTCGCAGAAGAAATCAGAGAAAGGCGGGCAGAGCCCGCAGTAGAAGAACAGAGCAAAAAAGGGGTATCCATTCGGGGCCTTCTTCCAAGCGACGGCAAGGAGTACCTTAGTGCGCGGATGCGCTCGTGTCTCCGCCGACTAGAAGAGGTAGTAGTTCTCCCTCAGCTCCTTCGCGGCAAGCTTGGGGGGGGGGGACTGCCCGCTCCTTCCACAGCGCCGCGAGCCGCTGCGCCTCGGTCGACTTCACGGCCTTCCCCTTGTCGGCTTTTGGAGCCATGGCGGAAGCAGTGGAGGAGGTCGACGGCGTTGGTGATGCTGGCGGCGATGAGGGGCGGGGTGCTGCTCTCTCTCTGCTCTGGGGAGATGAGGGAGCGGCAGAGATTTCTGAGATTGGAAGCAGCAACGGGCGAATGTGCGAACTGCCCCCGTTTCCCCTGTTTATAAAGAGGGAGGGGCCGGACGTTCCGCATTTCCGAATAAAATAACCACCCACGATCTCGCCCATGACGCCGCATTCAAAGCGTGCCGTTCGGGGAGGGCGCGGTGGATACGGAGTAAGATACGGCGTAACCTAGGCCGCGCGTGCCCGTGCCCTGTTTTGGGCCTGGCCCAACAGCGCTCGGCACCGTGTATGGCCCAGGCCCGGGGGCTCCTGTCGGTGTACTAGAGTAGGGGTACCCTAGTATCCCGAACTTGTGCATGGGCAGTCGCAGTATCCCGCGGCAAGGCTTGCCGGGTGACCGCCAAGGTCCTCCGTGGTTCCTTTGGAGCCATTCAAGAACAAAGTGTCCAAGCCAAGAAGAGAAGACCCCGGCAAGAGGAGCTTGCCGGGAAGGCCACCCAAGGCATTGCAAGGAACTTGCCGCGGCGCACCACACGCCCCGGCAAGGCCCGGTGAGCGACAAGCTCCCGGACGCGTCAAGACAACGACAGCGGCAAGGCGCTTGCCGCGGCAAGCCACCTCCCTGGGCCCGCGCTCCAGCGCATCCACCAACGTGTCGCTCTGGGGCCCTTCCAGGCGTACGTGGCGGGAGGCTGTGCAGCCAGCGGCGTGCGGTCGCAAGCGGCGCTGACAAGATCGCCATCGTGGCGAACGGTGGCGTCCCTGGCGGTCCCTTTTCGCACTGTTTAGGCGACATAGACGGGCATTTAAGTCCCTTGTCCCCTGCCGTCAGGGTTAGGTATGATACACTGTAGCAGGTAGCTGTGCCTACCACAGCACCTTTCCATTTTTTCCCTTTACCTCCGTTGCCACCTGTCGGTAACCCCTTGAGCATATAAAAGGAGGCCCATGTGTAACGTAGAGAGGGGTTAGCCAGTTCGAACACTCACGCTCGGTCTTGCTAGCTGCTAAAGTGTACTGTAGCACTCCGCGCTCCCGAGCAAGAAATCAATACAAACCACAAAGCAAGAGTAGGGTTTTATGCATCCGTGCGGCCCAAACCTGGGTAAATCGCTCGCGTGCATCGCCTCGATCCGCTCTTTGCACGATCTCCGCCCCCGCCGAACCGAAAGGGACCCGGTCCGCCGGTCCCATAGGTGCCCGTGGATCAGTACCCCGGCAAGTTTGTTCCCCGTTTTTCTCTAGCCTGAGCCAGACACACTATTCTAGCTAGACATGGGTGTGGCTCATAACACCTGATGACCCAACGGATCTACGACACCGTCGAATCTCGAACTTTAACTGCCAAACTATTGTTTTTCATTCTATAGTCCCTTTTAGAATTACTAAAGGTCCTTTTTTGGGCCGAGATTTCCAGAAACGCTTTCGCACGTTTTGTGTGCAAGTATGTCAAATCATACGGAACTAAAAATTAGAAGTCATTCCATCTTTATTCCCCTAGAGCCTTCCAGCAGTTCCTAAACCGCTCCTGTCGGAGCACGTTATCACTCTTGTTAGTTCTGAGTGAATTCCCTCGGTATGATAATTCCTTCATCAGTTTGTTCCCCGTTTCTTCTCTAGCCTGAGCCTGACACACTATTCTAGCTAGACATGGGTGTGGCTCATAACACCTGATGACCAAACGGCTCTACCGCACCATCGAATCTCAAACTAGAACTGCCAAAACTATTGTTTTTCATCCTGTAGTCCCATTTAGAATTACTAAACGTCCTTTATTGGGCTGAGATTTCTAGGAACGCTTTCGCGCGGTTTGTGTACATGTATTTCAAATCATACGGACCTAAAAATTAGAAGTCATTCCATCTTTATTCCCCTAGAGCCTTCTAGCAGTTCCTAAACCGCTCCAGTCAGAGCATGTTATGATTCTTGTTAGTTCTGAGTGAATTCCCTCGGTATGATCATTCTTTCATCAGTTTGTTCCCCGTTTCTTCTCTAGGCTGAGCCCAGCACACTACTCTAGCTAGACATGGGTGTGGCTCGGAACACCTGATGACCAAACGGATCTACGGCACCATCGAATCTCAAGCTTTAACTGCCAAAACTATTGTTTTTCATTCTGTAGTCCCTTTTAGAATTACTAAACGTCCTTTTTTGGGTCGTGATTTCCAGGAACGCATTCGCGCGGTTTGCGTGCAAGTATTTCAAATCATACGGACTTAAGAATTAGAAGTTATTCCATCTTTATTCCCCTAGAACCTTCCAACAGTTCCTAAACAGCTCCAGTCGGAGCACGTTATCATTCTTGTTAGTTCTGAGTGAATTCCCTCGGTATGATCATTATTTCATCAGTTTGTTCCCTGTTTCTTCACTAGTCTGAGACTAGCACACTATTCTAGCTAGACATGGGTGTGGCTCGTAACACCTGATGACCAAACGGATCTACGGCACCGTCGAATCTCAAACTTTAACTGCCAAAACTATTGTTTTTCATCCTGTAGTCCCTTTTAGAATTACTAAACGTCCTTTTTTGGGCCGAGATTTCCAGGAATGCTTTCGCAGGGTTTGTGTGCACGTATTTCAAATCAAACAGACCTAAAAATTAGAAGTCATTCCATCTTTATTCCCCTAGGTCCTTCCAGTAGTTCCTAAACCGCTCCGGTCGGAGCATGTTATCATTCTTGTTAGTTCTGAGTGAATTCCCTCGGTGTGATAATTCTTTCAT
>NW_024113527.1:0-21138 GCF_003073215.2 Triticum urartu
GCGGGTACATGCCTACCGGGCGCAAGGTGTTCGGCGATTTGCCTGCCTCGGCGATGGACTCGGATGACGAGGAAGCGCTCGCCGCGCTGCTGGAGGAGGAAGCCGAGGCCGACGTCCAGAAAGAAGAGCATCTCATGGTGCTTGCCGCCCTCGCCCAGCTGCTGGCGAGCAATGAAAAGCCGCGGCGAGGTGGCTCGGCGCCTGGGCGGGTGAAAGCAAAGAACCGGCATCGTCTCGAAGGCTACTGCATGCTCTACTCCGACTACTTCGCCAATGCTCCACTTCACGGCGAGAAAACATTTCGGCGCCGTTATCGGATGAGCCGAAAGCTCTTCCTCAGGATTGTGAATTCCATCCGGGAATTCGACAACTACTTCAAGTGCAAGATGGATTGCACCGGCGCTCTTAGATTCACCTCCATCCAGAAGTGCGCGGCAGCGATGAGGATGCTTGCATATGGAGCTCCCGGTGATTCACTCGACGACTATAGGCGCATGGCCGAGTCCACCAGCATAGAGTGTTTCTACAAGTTCTGTCGGGCAGTGGTGGCAGTGTTTGGACCACAATACTTGAGAACACCCAATGCGGAAGACACTGCTTGGATCCTAGCACAAAATGCAGCAAGAGGATTTCCTGGGATGCTTGGAAGCATCGACTGCATGCATTGGAAATGGAAGAATTGCACATTTGATTGGCAGTTGATGTACAAAGGCGCCAAAGGCGGTTGCAGTGTGGTGCTTGAGGCGGTGGCCACACAGGACCTCTGGATTTGGCACTCCTTCTTTGGTATGCCAGGAACTCACAATGACATCAACGTGCTGCAGTGCTCTCCTGTCTTTGCCAAGCTTGTTGAAGGTCATTCTCCTCCGGTGAACTTCGAGATCAATGGGCGGCACAACAACGAGGGGTACTATCTAGCTGATGGCATCTATCCGAGATGGTCGACATTTGTGAAGACCATCTCAAACCCTGTGCCAGGAGGCAAGAACGCCTGGTTTGCGAAGATTCAGGAGGCGTGCAGGAAGGATGTCGAGCGGGCATTTGGTGTGCTCCAATCTCGATTTGCTGTTGTCCGGTACCCCGCTCAGACATGGTCCAAAGATCAAATGTGGGAGATTATGACTTGCTGTGTCATCTTGCACAACATGATCATCGAGAGCGAGCAAGAAGACCCAGTGTTTGACACTGAACCATACTACAGGCAGGGTCCTCTAGCCGAAGTTGATCACCAGCTACCGGCAACTTGGACTGCCTATCTCAGTATGCGTCAGGAGATCCGAGACCCACAGGTGCATCATCAACTGTAGAAAGATCTGATTGAGCACCTATGGAGGCTCAAGGGGGACGCCGTGTGATGAAATACGAGTTTTTATTTGTTGAACTATATAATTTGTATTGAACTATTTGTTGTTGTACTATTTTGTTGAAGTATTTGATTTTTCTGTGATGAAATATGTGGTAAGAAAAAATTGTGTTGATAATTGAACGCCGAGACACGGTGAACCACGCCGAATATGGGCCTATTCTCGCCCATATGGGCCCTTTATTCGCCGAAATGGGGCTGCAAAGTGGGCCAATTTCGACGCCTGGGGGGAGCTGGGGGCGACGACTGGGCGCAAAACCGCCCCCAGCGCCGATTGTATCGCCGGCTCGCCCCTAGGGGGTGATTTTTATGCGTCCTGGGGGGGCCAACGGCTGGAGATGCTCTTACAGTACCCGTCCCTGAAGAACCAGCGTGTCCCCATGCTGGTGCTATTGGAAAGCGTTCCTTGAGCACCTCGTAGTCCTCCCAGGTGGCTGAAGCAGCAGGAATTTTCGCCCACTTGACCAGTATCTGAAGATGGGACGCGTTCCCTTTCTTGACCAATCGTTGGTCCAGTATTTCTTCAAGACAAACCCCCGGAGCAGAGAGATCGATCGGTACTGGCAGAGTGGTGAACACCGGCGTATGATCTGGCACATGATTCTTGAGCTGTGACATATGGAAAACCGGATGGACTTGACTTCCTCTTGGCAACTCCAACTTGTATGCAGCACTGCCGATCCTGTCCAGTATCTTGTATGGTCCAAAGAACTTCAGCGCCAACTTCCGACAAGGGCGATTCACCACTGTTGATTGAGCATAAGGCTGCAGTCTCAAATAGTCAATTTCCCCTTGTGCAAATACTCTGTCAGAGCGCTTCTTGTTGGCAAAGTGTTTGTATTTGCACTGGGCACATGCCAAGTGATCCTTAAGAGCAGTTGTATGTTGAGTATGCGTGGCCAACCATTCATTGACATCGGGGTTGAGAGAGGGCATGTGTCCCAAGAGCCGGCCCGTGTTTGGATCATAACCATAAAGAGCTTTGTATGGAGTATAGTCCAGTGATGAGTGATATGTAGAATTGTACCAGAATTCAGCTTGAGGCAGCTAGGTTGCCCACTTGGTAGGAAAATCATGTACTGCACACCTCAGATATATTTCCAAACATTGATTGACCCGTTCTGCTTGCCCATCTGTCCGTGGGTCATATGCCGTGCTCATTTGTGACTCAATTCCCCATATTCTGAACAACTCTTTCCAGAATGAACTTGTTGGGGAACGTAGTAATTTCAAAAAAATTCCTACGCACACACAAGATCCATCTAGGTGATGCATAACAACGAGAGGGGAGAGTGCTGTCCACGTACCCTCATAGACCGTAAGCGAAAGCGTTATGACAACGTGGTTGATGTAGTCGTACGTCTTCACGATCCGACCGATCCTAGCACCGAAGGTACGGCACCTCCGCGATCTGCACACGTTCAGCCCGGTGACGTCCCACGAACTCTAGATCCAGCTGAGGTCGAGGGAGAGTTTTGTTAGCACGACGGCATGATGACGGTGATGATGAAGTTACCGACGCAGGGCTTCACCTAAGCTCTACAACGATATGACCGAGGTGGAAATCTATGGAGGGGGGAACCGCACACGGCTAAACAATCAAATTTGGTGTGTTCTAGGGTGCCCCCCTCCCCACATATATAAAGGAGGGAGGAGGAGGCCGGCCGGCCCTCTAGGCATGCCAAGGGGGGAGGAGTCCTCCTCCTAGTAGGAGTAGGACTTCCCCGTTTCCTAGTCCCACTAGGAAAAGAAGGAAGAGGGAGAAGGAGAAAGGAAAGGCCCCCCACCCAATTCGGATTGGGCTGGGGGGCACCCTCCACCTGGTTGCCTCCTCTTCTCTCCCACTAGGGCCCAATAAGGCCCATTGACTCCCTAGGGGGGTTCCGGCAACCCCCCGGTACTCCGGTAAATGCCCGAACTCACCCGGAACCATTCTGATGCCCAAACATATCCTTCCAATATATCGATCTTTATGTCTCGACCATTTCGGGACTGCTCGTCATGTCCGTGATCTCATCCGGGACTCTGGACAACCTTAGGTACATCAAAACACATAAACTCATAATACCGATTGTCACCGAATGTTAAGCGTGCGGACCCTATGGGTTTGAGAACTATGTAGACATGACCGAGACTCATCTCCGGTCAATAACCATTAGCGGAACCTGGATGCTCATATTGGTTCCTACATATTCTACGAAGATCTTTATCGGTTAAACCGCATAACAACATACATTGTTCCCTTTGTCATTGGTATGTTACTTGCTCGAGATTCGATCATCGGTATCTCAATACCTAGTTCAATCTCGTTACCGGCAAGTCTCTTTACCCGTTTCGTAATGCAACATCCCGTAACTAACTCATTAGTCACATTGCTTGCAAGGCTTATAGTGATGTGCATTACCGAGAGGGCCTAAAGATACCTATCTGATACATGAAGTGATAAATCCTAATCTCGATCTATGCCAACTCAACAAGCACCATCAGAGACACTTGTAGAGCATCTTTATAGTCACCCAGTTACGTTGTGACGTTTGATAGAACACTAAGTGTTCCTCCGGTATTCGGGAGATGCATAATCTCATAGTCATAGGAACATGTATAAGTTATGGAGAAAGCAATAGCAGTAAACTAAATGATCATTGTGCTAAGTTAACGGATGGGTCAAGTCAATCACATCATTCTCTAATGATGTGATCCCATTTATCAAATGACAACTCTTTGTCCATGGCTAGGAAACTTAACCATCTTTGATTAACGAGCTAGTCAAGTAGAGGCATACTAGTGACACCCTGTTTGTCTATGTATTCACACATGTATTAAGTTTTCGGTTAATACAATTCTAGCATGAATAATACAAATTTATCATGATATAAGGAGATATAAATAACAACTTTATTATTGCCTCTAGGGCATATTTCCTTCAGTCTCCCACTTGCACTAGAGCCAATAATCTAGATTACATTGTAATGTTTCTAACACCCATGGAGTCTTGGTGCTGATCATTTTTTTCTCATGAGAGAGGCTTAGTCAACGGGTCTGCAACATTCAGATCCGTATGTATCTTGCAAATCTCTATGTCTCCCTCCTTGACTTGATCGCGGATGGAATTGAAGCGTCTTTTGATGTGCTTGGTTCTCTTGTGAAGTCTGGATTCCTTTGCCAAGGCAATTGCACCAGTGTTGTCACAAAAGATTTTCATTGGACCTGATGCACTAGGTATGACACCTAGATCGGATATGAACTCCTTCATCCAAACTCCTTCATTTGTTGCTTCCGAAGAAGCTATGTACTCCGCTTCACACGTAGATCCCGCCATGACGCTCTGCTTGGACCTGCACCAACTGACAGCTCCACCATTTAATAAAAATACGTATCCGGTTTGTGACTTAGAGTCATCCGGATCAATGTCAAAGCTTGCATCAACGTAACCGTTTACGACGAGCTCTTTGTCACCTCCATAAATGAGAAACATATCCTTAGTCATTTTCAGGTATTTCAGGATGTTCTTGGCTGCTATCCAGTGATCCAGTCCTGGATTACTTTGGTACCTCCCTGCTAAACTAATAGCAAGGCACACATTAGGTCTGGTACACAACATTGCATACATGATAGAACCTATGACTGAAGCATAGGGAATGACTTTCATTTTCTCTCTATCTTCTGTAGTGGTCAGGCATTGAGTCTTACTCAACTTCACACGTTGTAACACAGGCAAGAACCCTTTCTTTGCTTGATCTATTTTGAACTTCTTCAAAACTATATCAAGGTATGTGCTTTGTGAAAGTCCAATTAAGTGTATTGATATTAAGCAGCTTCACCGAGGTCTTTCATTGAAATATTCTTATTCAAGTACCCTTATGTTATTCAGAAATTCAGTATAATTTCCGATCAAGAATATGTCATCTACATATAATATCAGAAATGCTACAGAGCTCCCATTCACTTTCTTGTAAATACAGGCTTCTCCAAAAGTCTGTATAAAACCATATGCTTTGATCATACTATCAAAGTGTATGTTCCAACTCCGAGAGGCTTGCACCAGTCCATAAATGGATCGCTGGAGCTTGCACACTTTTTAGCACCTTTTGGGTCGACAAAACCTTCCGGTTGCATCATATACAACTCTTCTTTAAGATATCCATTAAGGAATGCAGTTTTGACATCCATTTGCCAAATTTCATAATCATAAAATGCGGCAATTGCTAACATGATCCGGGTGGACTTAAGCATCGCTACGGGTGAGAAGGTCTTATCGCAGTCAACTCCCTGAACTTGTCGAAAACCTTTTGCAACAAGTTGAGCTTTATAGACAGTAACATTACCATCAGCGTCAGCCTTCTTCTTGAAGATCCATTTATTCTCTATGGCTTTCCGATCATCGGGCAAAGTCAACCAAAGTCCACACTTTGTTCTCATACATGGATCCCATCTCAGATTTCATGGCCTCAAGCCATTTTGCGGAATCTGGGCTTCACTATCGCTTCTTCATAGTTCGTAGGTTTGTCATAATCTAGTAACATAACTTCCAGAACAGGATTACCGTACCACTCTGGTGCGGATCTTACTCTGGTTGACCTACAAGGTTTAGGAAAAACTTGTCTAAAGTTTCATGATCATCATCATTAACTTCCTCACTAATTGGCGTAGGTGTCGCAGAAACCTGTTTCTGTGATGAACTACTTTCCAATAAGGGAGCACGTACAGTTACCTCATCAAGTTCTACTTTCCTCCCACTCACTTCTTTCGAGAGAAACTCCTTCTCTAGAAAAACTCCGAATTTAGCAACAAAAGTCTTGCCTTCGGATCTGTGATAGAAGGTGTACCCAACAGTCTCCTTTGGGTATCCTATTAAGACACATTTCTCCGATTTGGGTTCGCGCTTATCAGGTTGAAGCTTTTTCACATAAGCATCGCAGCCCCAAACTTTGAGAAAAGACAACTTTGGTTTCTTACCAAACCACAGTTCATAAGGTGCCGTCTCAACGGATTTCGATGTTGCCCTATTTAATGTGAATGCGGCCGTCTTTAAAGCATAACCCCAAAACGATAGCGGTAAATCAGTAAGAGACATCATAGATCACACCATATCTAGTAAAGTACGATTACGATGTTTGGACACACCATTACGCCGTGGTGTTCCGGGTGGCGTGAGTTGCGAAACTATTCCGCATTGTTTCAAATGAAGACCAAACTCATAACTCAAATATTCTCCTCCACGATCAGATCGTAGAAACTTTATTTTCTTGTTACGATGATTTTCAACTTCACTCTGAAATTCTTTGAACTTTTCAAATGTTTCAGACTTATGTTTCAT
The DNA here is from genome assembly GCF_003073215.2 of Triticum urartu. Classification (NCBI taxonomy): domain Eukaryota; kingdom Viridiplantae; phylum Streptophyta; class Magnoliopsida; order Poales; family Poaceae; genus Triticum; species Triticum urartu. The sequence goes on from NW_024113527.1 coordinate 6,681, forward strand.
TAAGTAGATATACCCATATCTGCTTAAATCATCTGTGAAGGTGAGAAAATAACGATATCCGCCATGAGCCTCAACATTCATCGGACCACATACATCTTGTATGTATGATTTCCAACAAATCTGTTGCTCTCTCCATAGTACCGGAGAACGGCGTTTTAGTCATCTTGCCCATGAGGCACGGTTCGCAAGTACCAAGTGATTCATAATCAAGTGGTTCCAAAAGTCCATCAGTATGGAGTTTCTTCATGCGCTTTACACCGATATGACCTAAACGGCAGTGCCACAAATAAGTTGCACTATCATTATCAACTCTGCATCTTTTGGCTTCAATATTATGAATATGTGTATCACTACTATCGAGATTCAACAAAAATAGACCACTCTTCAAGGGTGCATGACCATAAAAGATATTACTCATATAAATAGAACAACCATTATTCTCTGATTTAAATGAATAACCGTCTCGCATCAAACAAGATCCAGATATAATGTTCATGCTCAACGCTGGCACCAAATAACAATTATTTAGGTCTAATACTAATCCCGAAGGTAGATGTAGAGGTAGCGTGCCGACGCGATCACATCGACTTTGGAACCATTTCCCACGCGCATCGTCACCTCGTCCTTAGCCAATCTTCGCTTAATCCGTAGCCCTGTTTCGAGTTACAAATATTAGCAACAAGAACCAGTATCAAATACCCAGGTGCTACTGCGAGCATTAGTAAGGTACACATCAATAACATGTATATCACATATACCTTTGTTCACCTTGCCATCCTTCTTATCCGCCAAATACTTGGGGCAGTTCCGCTTCCAGTGACCAGTCTTGTGCAGTAGAAGCACTCAGTCTCAGGCTTAGGTCCAGACTTGGGTTTCTTCTTCTTGCTGCTGTTTCTTCTTGAAGTTCCCCTTCTTCTTCCCTTTGCCCTTTTTCTTGAAACTGTGGTCTTATTGACCATCAACACTTGATGCTCCTTCTTGATTTCTACCTCCGCAGCCTTTAGCATTGTGAAGAGCTCAGGAATTGTCTTATCCATCCCTTGCATATTATAGTTCATCACGAAGCTCTTGTAGCTTGGTGGCAGTGATTGGAGAATTCTGTCAATGACGCTATCATCCGGAAGATTAACTCCCAGTTGAATCAAGTGATTGCAGTACCCAGACATCTTGAGTATATGCTCATTGCTAGAACTATTCTCCTCCATCTTGTAGCTATAGAACTTATTGGAGACTTCATATCTCTCAATCCGGGCATTTGCTTGAAATATTAAATTCAACTCTTGGAACATCTCATATGCTCCATGACATTCAAAACGTCGTTGAAGTCCCGGTTCTAAACCGTAAAGCATGGCACATTGAACTATTGAGTAGTCATCAGCTTTGCTCTGCCAGACGTTCTTAACGTCGTCAGTTGCATCAGCAACAGGCCTGGCACTCAGCGGTGCTTCCAGGACGTAATTCTTCTAAGCAACAATGAGGATAATCCTCAAGTTACGGACCCAGTCCGTGTAATTGCTACCATCATCTTTCAACTTTGCTTTCTCAAGGAACGCATTAAAATTCAACGGAACAACAACACGAGCCATCTATCTACAATCAACATAGACAAGCAAGATATTATCAGGTACTAAGTTCATGATAAATTTAAGTTCAATTAATCATATTACTTAAGAACTCCCACTTAGATAGACATCCCTCTAATCCTCTAAGTGATCACGTGATCCATATCAACTAAACCATGTCCGATCATCACGTGAGATGGAGTAGTTTCAATGGTGAACATCACTATGTTGATCATATCTACTATATGATTCACGCTCGACCTTTCGGTCTCCGTGTTCCGAGGCCATATCTGTTATATGCTAGGCTCGTCAAGTTTAACCTGAGTATTCCGCGTGTGCAACTGTTTTGCACCCGTTGTATTTGAACGTAGAGCTATCACACCCGATCATCACGTGGTGTCTCAGCACGAAGAACTTTCGCAACGGTGCATACTCAGGGAGAACACTTATATACTTTGATAATTTAGTGAGGGATCATCTTATAATGCTACCGTCAATCAAAGCAAGATAAGATGCATAAAAGATAAACATCACATGCAATCAATATAAGTGATATGATATGGCCATCATCATCTTGTACTTGTGATCTCCATCTCCGAAGTACCGTCATGATCACCATCGTCACCGGCGTGACACCTTGATCCCCATCGTAGCATCGTTGTCGTCTCACCAACTATTTCTTCTACGACTATCGCTACCGCTTAGTGATAAAGTAAAGCATTACAGGGCGATTGCATTGCATACAATAAAGCGACAACCATATGGCTCCTGCCAGTTGCCGATAACTCGGTTACAAAACATGATCATCTCATACAATAAAATTTAGCATCATGTCTTGACCATATCACATCACAACATGCCCTGCAAAAACAAAGTTAGACGTCCTCTACTTTGTTGTTGCAAGTTTTACGTGGCTGCTACGGGCTTAGCAAGAACCGTTCTTACCTACGCATCAAAACCACAACGATAGTTTGTCAAGTTGTGTGTTTTAACCTTCGCAAGGACCGGGCGTAGCCACACTCGGTTCAACTAAAGTTGGAGAAACTGACACCCGCCAGCCACCTGTGTGCAAAGCACGTCGGTAGAACCAGTCTCGCGTAAGGCGTACGCGTAATGTCGGTCCGGGCCGCTTCATCCAACAATACCGCCGAACCAAAGTATGACATGCTGGTAAGCAGTATGACTTATATCGCCCACAACTCACTTGTGTTCTACTCGTGCATATGACATCTACGCATAAAACCAGGCTCGGATGCCACTGTTGGGGAACGTAGTAATTTCAAAAAAATTCCTACGCACACGCAAGATCATGGTGATGCATAGCAACGAGAGGGGAGAGTGTTGTCCACGTACCCTCGTAGACCGAAAGCGGAAGCGTTAGCACAACGCGGTTGATGTAGTCGTACGTCTTCACGATCCGACCGATCAAGTACCGAACGTACGGCACCTCCGAGTTAGCACACGTTCAGCCCGATGACGTCCCTCGAACTCCGATCCAGCCAAGTGTTGAGTGAGAGTTACGTCAGCACGATGGCGTGGTGACGATGTTGATGTTCTACCGACGCAGGGCTTCGCCTAAGCACCGCTAAAGTATTATCGAGGTGGACTATGGTGGAGGGGGCACCGCACACGGCTAAAAGATCAAACGATCAATTGTTGTGTCTCTAGGGTGCCCCCTGCCTGTATATAAAGGAGCAAAGGGGGGGTGCGGCCGGCCAGGAGTAGAGGGCGAGCCAGGAGGAGTCCTACTCCTACCGAGTAGGACTCCCCCCCTTTCCTAGTGGATTAGGACTTGGGAGGGGTAAAGAGGAGGGAGAGAGGAAGGAAGGGGGGCGCCGCCCCCTCTCCTTGTCCTAATTCGGACTAGGGGGAGGGGCGCGTGGCCCAGCCTTGGCCGCCTCTCCTCTTCTCCTGTAAAGGCCCACTAAGGCCCATTAACCTCCCGGGGGTTCGGTAACCTCCCGGTACTCCGGTAAAATCCCGATTTCATCCGGAACACTTCCGATATCCAAACATAGGCTTCCAATATATCAATCTTCATGTCTCGACCATTTCGAGACTCCTCTTCATGTCCGTGATCACATCCGGGACTCCGAACAATCTTCGGTACATCAAAACATATAAACTCATAATATAACTATCATCGAAACGTTAAGCATGCGGACCCTGTGGGTTCGAAGAAACCGAGACACGTCCGGTCAATAACCAATAGCGGAACCTGGATGCTCATATTGGTTCCCACATCTACGAAGATCTTTATCGGTCAGACCGCATAACAACATACGTTATTCCCTTTGTCATCGGTATGTTACTTGCCCGAGATTCGATCGTCGGTATCTCAATACCTAGTTCAATCTCGTTACGGCAAGTCTCTTTACTCGTTCCGTAATACATCATCCCGCAACTAACTCATTACTTGCAATGCTTGCAAGGCTTAAGTGATGTGCATTACCGAGAGGGCCCAGAGATACTCTCCGACAATCGGAGTGACAAATCCTAATCTCGAAATACGCCAACCCAACAAGTACCTTCGGAGACACCTGTAGAGCACCTTTATAATCACTCAGTTACGTTGTGACGTTTGGTAACACACAAAGTGTTCCTCCGGTAAACGGGAGTTGCATAATCTCATAGTCATAGGAACATGTATAAGTCATGAAGAAAGCAATAGCAACATACTAAACGATCGTGTGCTAAGCTAACGGAATGGGTCAAGTCAATCACATCATTCTCCTAATGATGTGATCTCATTAATCAAATGACAACTCTTTGTCTATGGTTAGGAAACTTAACCATCTCTGATCAATGAGCTAGTCAAGTAGAGGCATACTAGTGACATACTGTTTGTCTATGTATTCACACATGTATTATGTTTCCGGTTAATACAATTCTAGCATGAATAATAAGCATTTATCATGATATAAGGAAATAAATATAACTTTATTATTGCCTCTAGGGCATATTTCCTTCATCCTCCCCCTCTAGGCTGGCGCAAGGGGGAAATTCTTTCCCCCTTCGTGTGGCACCCCTCCTTCCCCCCTCCAACCTATATATACTACCTTTTTAACACACAAGTTTTGGAGCATCCTCTAGTTCTAGTTCTGTCCTAGTTGATCAATTAGAGCTTGACCTAGATCCTCTAATCCTCATAATTAGAAGCCCAATGTGGTTCTAATCTCCTCCGTCTAATTCTCCGACAGAGATTAGCTCTGGACGGCGAAGCGCTATCGGACTGTGAAGACCGTATGCTTGCAACTCGTAGAGATGCCGTGCTTTCAGTCTTTCGCTCGACGGACTGTTCGTAGGTGGTTCGCTGGATCGTTCATCTACGGTTTGGGGGACTCCAAGTACGATCTACACCGATTCGTCTTCTTTCGCTGCAACTCGGAGTCGGTAACGATCGAATCCAAACCATTGATGCATCTTCATGTTATTCCTGGGTGATCGTAGGGTGCCTTTTTTTGTTTTCTACTATGCTTCCCAATAGTTACCGCTACCATATGGAAACAGGGCGGCGGCGGCACAGAAGTCAAGGACAAGGGGGAGTGCGGCGCGGCGCACGGAGGAAGATGGACATCAAAGACATCAATGCACGCAGTCTAGAACTTTCTTTTGACACATTAGTAGTCACGCACGTGCAACGCATGTATAACAATGTGATTTTTTTTAGTTTATCCTAAGAAGCAATTATTTAAATATAGAAGGAACAAATTTTAACAATGTAATAACATAATGAAGGCAACAAAATTGTGCATTGTATTGGTTTCTATTTTCAGGCTAGAAGATGGCAATTTTGTGTAGTGCTGCTATTTTGCATACATACTGGTGAGTTGTACAAGGAAAACTATTCTTTACGAAGTGATGCTAAGGAAAGAAAAGCTTCAAAGTTGGCTCAGAGAATCACAAACTTCTTTCTTTATGTAAACGGACAGTTAATCGATATGCAGAAAAAACATTGTCGGCATATAAAAAATAACTGAATACCAACCACCAATTCTTGTTCGAGGAAAAAATACAAATGAAAAATTACAAACTGTTGTACATTACTCGCACTCAAACGTAGGTAATTTATTCTTGGACATAAGGCTTCACTGAGGGAACTTGCAGAACCTCTCGTCAGAAAAAAAAAGTGAACAGAGGAACCAATAGAAGCTAACCCCTGTAAAAAATAGTGTGATTAGGAAGATGCCAATCAGGGCCAAAATAGGCAAAATGCTGCTCACTTGTAGGTGCCCAGAAATATCTAAAAGTATTACGAATGCATGAGGTCGTATGCATCTTCATTACATGACTTAGAACAACCTTAGCTTCCCCACAAAAAAAAAAAGAACAACCATATAGCACACTAAAACTTGCATCTGCACCGTAAGCAAAATATATTAAAAAATTATGAACCAATGGAAGCCCGGTTGTTTTCTCCGTTCGGTGTTTCTGTTAGGAAGTGAAACTAAATAACCAATACCATGATGTATAGAAGTTAAAGAATAAAAGGAAAGAGGAGATATGGCTTTGAACATCAAATTATATGCAGCAAGCATATTCTTAAGCTTCTGTAGGAGCTTTGCTAAGAAATTTTGATAACCAATTTAGATTGTCTGAGCAGAAGTATTGATCTCAGATTGTCGGTTGTACACGTTTAGCACGGGTATCTGGACTGTAAAATCTGAGTTCAGCGGGTATGATGTTGTTTTTGGATCTCCGCACTGTATAATTTTACAGGTTTATTTACTAGATAAGAGGTCCATATTTTTGTGCAGGTTGAATTAAAAAGCACACTGATGGAATTTTATACCTCTCAGGCCCCCTCCCCCCGGGAAAAAAAGTTTAGAGCGTCTAAAGCATTCACCATCTCTGATAGTGCACCCATGATACAGCAAGAATTCTGAATCTCTGACGACTGAAATAATGAACATATTAGTAATATTCAGTTCAATCCATACGTAAAAATAGCAGTAGATTGCAATACAAAATGGAGTTAAGAAATAATATAAACTAAACTAACATAGATGTGTCGTTCAAATATTCTCACTGAAGACACAACAAAAGAAAATACACCTGTCCGATTACAGTAAAGAGGCTAAAACAGAGAATATGGAGAAGTGGAGATAAATCAGAATAGCACTATTCATCTTGAATTTACCAGTTATCACTGTACTACATGATCATTCATGTAATGTCAGTCCAATGCATGAAATAGTAATTCAGGTTACCCACAAAACTATATGTATCCATCATATATTTGTCATGCTTATGATCAGAAATTTCTTACACACAAGGATACTTCAAGAGAAAAAGTATCATCTGTTAATTCATGGAAGTACCTCAACAGAATCTCTACTGATGAGCCACTTCCAGTTTTGCAAATGGTTATAACCAAAGTCCTTGAATTTACCAGTTCTCATTGTACTACATGATCATTCATGTAATGTCAGTCCAGGGCATGAAATAGTAATTCAGGTTACCCATAAAACTGTATGTATCCATCATATATTTGTCATGCTTATGATCAGAAATTTCTAACACACAAGGATACTTCAAGAGAAAAAAAATCATCTGTTAATTCATGGAAGTACCTCAACAAAATCTCTACTGATGAGCCACTTCCAGTTTTGCAAATGGTTATAACCAAAGTTTATATGAAACATTGAAATATCAGTAGGCGTGCTTAGTAAAGGTTATGCTGACATACCTGGTTTCCGTAGGGGTACACGAAATCAGCAGTCAGCTCGACGTAGTTGCCCTTCATGACACCAGCGGGCCTCCCTTAATCCATACATGGTGCTGCCTTTGGCACCCTCCTGCAGGTAATCTGTTACACTACACCAAACATGACAAGCAACGATAGGAATTATTCAGGAAACACCTCCAAACAACAAAATCTAATAAGATTTATCCTCAGATTTTCCATCAGAAAAGAGATTGACAGTGCACTAACAGCTCTCCGATTCAATTATAAACGCCGATTTTCAATTTCAGTTGGCCTCAACTATTGCTAAATGAACGTACAGCTAGAGATCAGTCGCACTTACCAAAGAAGTCGATCCATTGTCCCCCTGGAACCTGGCCACCAGGAAGCACGATGCCTATCTTGAGCGGCTTCGTCGCGACGGGCTCGGCCGACGGCAGCACGGCCGTGGACAGCGGCCGTGCAGGCTGGAGAACAGCTTGGCTATCTCGTCTGCGAGATCGAATGACGACCATCAAATCCCAAATTCAAACCCACCCAGCCCACGATCCGTCAGGCAAGATCCGGGAAGGACGCAACCCAGGAAAGAGGGCGTTCATTACTCACCGGGGCTTCTAGCGGCGGTGCTGGCCGGCTCGTCGGCGAGCGTGAAGTGGGAGCGGAGGACGGAGGGGAGGGGCAGCGTGTGCGCGATGCGGCTCGTCTGCACCTCGCTGTAGATGGATGCAAGGCGCCTGGGCACCGGCGCGTTGTTAGCCCAGAACTACTGAGACCAGAGGGTCTGACTATCTAACGGTAGTACTTGCACTCAACTCACTAGTAACATACGTACTCACTAGTGCAACACAAGACACATACACACACACCAAGAGGAGTACTGCTTGAAGGCTGATTGCCTTGCTTTGATTGGAATGGAATGATCTTACAGCGACGGGCATCGGTCCTTTATATAGCCTACTGAACCGACTATAGTACGTACGTGCTGATGTCAATTACCTAAGTGACATCATGGCTGACCTACAATAGTAGAAAACCAAAATGGTCTTGCCAACTTACTGCTACTCCCTTCGTAGCTAAGTAATACTACCCTGGTGCATGCATGCTGCCGACATGCAGCCTTCGGAGACAAGTTTGACACAACATTCTCCCCAGGACCTCAACAGCCTGCCGGTGGAGCACCGCTACGCGCTCATGAAGGCCAACGTGGACGGCCTCAAGCCGCTCCAGGTCGGCATCGCCGTCTGCGACCACCTAGGCCAGCAGGTCGCCTGGGAGTTCAACCTCCGCGACTTCTGCGGTTCTGCCGCCCCGCCGACCCGCACGACGACAAGGCCCTCGACTACCTCGCCCGCCGCGGCCTCTGTTGGCCCGAACTAGCGAGTAGCTAGTTGTCCGAGGATCAACCAAGTCTAAACTACAGCTAGTGTAAACTAGCAGAGCACACGGTGCTGCTCACACACACACACTAGTAGTGAAGCTGGTACACTTATGAGTAGAGGAGGAAACTGAAGTGGCTTGTTTTCTTGATTTGATCGGAATGAAATGCTACAACCGGGTGGGGTGCAGCCTCTTATATAGTGCTTACAAACCGACTATAGGCTAAAATATCTGCTAGCTCTTAGCTAAGCACTTACGTCACAGACTTACCTTAACTAGTAAGCTACGGCTTCTTACCGACTTGCTGACCTGTAGCTGTGTACGGCTATGCTGCTGCTGTTTTCACTTCGTAGCTAAGTTACTACTGCTGACATGCAACTGTACCATTTTACTTCTAGGCTAAGTAATTTCTACTGCTGCCGCTGCATGGAAGTTACCCGAGACAAGCTTTAACTCAATAATCTCTCCCTCAACCTTGTCGAAGGAGCTTCGTGTCGATGATCCCGACCTTGTCGCGCAGATCCTGGAACCGGACGCGGCCAAGTGCCTTCGTCAGGATGTCTGCCTTCTGCTCACCAGTCCGGATGAACTCCACGATCACTGTGCCTTTCTCGACGCAGTCACGTATGAAGTGATAGCGGAGATTGATGTGCTTGCTGCGGTCGTGAAGCATTGGATTCTTGCAGAGGGAAATCGCCGACTTGTTGTCGACGAAGATGAGCGCAAGGACGGTGTCCTGATTCAGCATCTCGCCGAGAAGGCGAGCAAGCCAAATGCCTTGACAGGCCGCTGTAGCTGCCGCGATGTACTTCGCCTCGCATGAAGATACGGCGACAACTTTCTGCCTCACCGATTGCCAGCTGACGGGATTGTTGCCGAGAAGGAACAGTATGCCCGAGGTGCTCTTTCGGGAGTCCACGTCACCAGCATGGTCGGAGTCGCTGTACCCAACCAAGCTCTCGTTGTCGCCACGACGATACACGCATCCATGCGTGAGCGTACCCGCGATGTACCGGAGCAGGTGCTTGACGGCAGCGAGATGATCGCTTGCCGGGGCTTCCATGAACCTACTCAGGTACCCGACAACGAACGTGATGTCCGGTTGGGTGTGCACGAGATACCTGAGGCTCCCGATGATGCTACGGTAGAGTGTAGCATCCACCGCCTTCTCCGGGCTCTCCTTGCTGAGCTTCAGCCGTGCCTCCATTGGAGCGTGCACGGCATGGCAGTCCTTCATGCCTGCTCGCTCGAGCATCTTGGTGGCGTAGGCCGTTTGTGTGATCGTGATGCGACCACCCTCCTGGTTCACCTCAAGCCTGAGGTAGTACCGGAGCAGCCCAAGGTCGCTCATGCTGAAGAGACGATGCATCTCTCCCTTGAAGAGTTGAACCTCTTTAGGCTCTGCCCCGGCGATGACCAGGTCGTCGACGTAGATGCCGACGATGAGCAGCGTGTTCGCGATGCCACGCGAGTACACATCGTGCTCAGAAGCGCTGCGTGAGAACCCAAGGGATGCGAGGCTTGCATCGAGCTTGGCGTTCCATGCCCTTGGGGCTTGCCGGAGACCATACAGGGCCTTGTGTAGTCGATACACGCCCTGCTCGTGGCCCTTGGCAACGAACCCGGGTGGTTGGGAGACGTACACCTCCTCATTAAGGTCGCCGTTGAGAAACGCCGACTTGACGTCCATGTGGTGTACCTCCCACCCGCGGTGAGCGGCCACGGCAAGGATGAGCCGCACAGACTCCAGCCTTGCCACCGGAGCGAAGACTTCCTCGAAGTCCACTCCCTCACGCTGCACATAGCCCTTTGCAACGAGGCGCGCCTTGTGCTTGACAATGGCGCCGTCCTCGTCCTTCTTCACCTTGAACACCCACTTGAGCCCGATGGCTCGGTGCCCAGCAGGCAGTGTGGTGAGTGTCCAAGTGGCGTTGTCATTGATCGACGCCAGCTCGTCTAGCATCGCGTGGCGCCAGCAATCCTCTTGCTCGGCCTCCGCGAACGTGGTCGGCTCCTCGCCGGGTATCAGATGCAAGACCTCATCGTCATCAGCGTCCTCATCCTCGGGTTGTTGCGGTATTGCCGCAACCTTGCCGAGGAGATCCCCCATGCGCCGAAACCTGTGGGGGGCGTCAACGCTGTCGTCGGCGTCGAACAGCTCCGACCTCGCCGTTGGCGGGGTTGCGAACTGCCTCCCGGGACCCACCTTGCTTGACGTCGGGGTGTCCGGGGACACCGTAACCGGGGACGGTGTTCTCGGGGTTGCGGTTCCCGGATCCACACCTCCCGGGCTTCCCGGGGTGGAACTTCCCGGGGTCTTGTTTCCCGGGGTCCTAGAGTACATCGGGTACTCCACGGTGAAGGAGCTGCTTGCCGGGGCCTCCCCCGACGCCTCCCAAGTCCATCGCGCGTCTTCGTCGAAGATGACATCGCGCGAGACATGCACATGCTTTGAGACGGGGTCGTACATCTTGTACGCCTTAGAGCCCGTCTCGTAGCCCATGAACACCATTGGGGTGCTCCTGTCGTCGAGTTTCTTCAGCTGTGGGCGCGTCATCTTGACGTGCCCGACGCAGCCAAAGGTGCGGAGGAAGCGTACATCGGGTTTCCTCCCATACCACGCCTCGTAAGGCGTTTTTCCATCGACGCTCCTTGTGAAGGAGCGGTTGAGGATGAAGACGTCCGTGAGCACGGCCTCCCCCCAATACATGCTCGGCACCTGCTTTGCCTTGAGCATGCAGCGTGCCATCCCGAGCACCGTCTGGTTCCTCCGCTCGACGACGCCATTCTGCTGCGGCAAGTAAGGGGCTGTGTGGTGACGTTGCACCCCTTTCTCGTCGCAGTGCTTGTAGAACGTGGCCGACGTGAACTCGCCGCCACGGTCCGTGCGCAGCACGCGCAGCTTTTGGCCACACTCGACCTCTGCCGCCGCTTGCTGCTTGACAATGGCTTGCTCCGCCTCATCCTTGGAGGCGAGGAGTAGCACCCACATGATCCTGTTATAGTCGTCGACGAGCAGTAGGATGTAGCGACGCCCTCCTGGCGTTGCCGGGGTGATTGGGCCGCAGAGGTCCCCGTGAACCAGCTCCAGGGGTTTCTGCGCTCGATAGCGTGCCTTCTCGGGAAATGGCAGACGCCGCTGCTTCCCCGCAAGACACGCATCACACAGCTCATCGGCGTGCTCGATGTGAGGTAGCCCACGAACGACATTGCCTCGCGCCATCTTCCGCAACCCGTCGAAGTGCTGGTGTCCTAGCCGGGCATGCCAACGCCATGCGTCGGAGACATGACCCACGGCAAGGCATACAGGATGCACGGGTCGAAAGAAGAACTTGTAGAGGCGGTTCGGCGAGCGGGTTACCTCGATGAGCAGCCTCTTCTACTGGTCGCGCACGGCGAGAACACCGCGCCGGATGCCGATGTCGAACCAGCCCGCGTCGAGCTGTCCGACACTCATGACGCTGCTCTTGAGCGCCGGGATGAAGTAGACGTCCGTGAACGCCCTGTGATCACCCCCTTTGTCGGCGAAGACGACGGTTCCGCGCCCGTGGATCTCCACCACGGATCCGTCCGCGAACCGCACCTTCCTAGTGATTGAGCGGTCCAGCTCCGCGAACGCGTCGACCGAACCAGTCATGTGGTTCGTGGCGCCGGTGTCGAGGAACCAACCCTCACTTTGCTTGCCGCCTGCAAGCGTGGGTGTGGTCACAGCTCTCTCCTCGTTGAGGAAGACGTAGCCGCACGCACATGCCGTTGTCAGGGAGCCATCTCCCGTCAGCACGGTGGACCCCGAACACTTTGTTGTCGGGGTGTGGCTGACCTGAGTCTCCGTGCGCTCCTACACGGAGTCGATGGTCGCCAGCATCATGATCGGAGCATGGTCCGCCATATGCGTCATTGCCGCGCCAACTTGCGCGACCTCATCGGGTCCGGAGTTCGGGGACGCCGTCGCTGGGGTGTGGCTCCCCCACACCCGAGCCTTCACCGCCTCCCAGTCGACAGGCCCCGAGAATGTCGTTGTCGAGGTGTGGTCTATCACTGGAGTGATGGTTCCCGTGGACGGGTTCCGTGCCTCCTGCACGGAATGGGTGGTTGTCGGAGCCGTGGTCGCGAGAGATGTTGTGCTCTCCTGCACGGGCTCGACTCTTGCCAGCATCATTGCCGGCCCACCGTCCACGTCAGCTTGGACGAGGTTTATCGTTGCCGCGGCTGCCTCATCGGCTTTCCTCCTGCGACAATCCCGGATCCAGTGACCCGGCATGTTGCAGTAGCGGCACTTGCCACCGTTGCCAGCGCCTCGCCCTGCCTGGCTTGTCTTGCGACCGCGGTTGCCGCCGCCGCTCTGGGCGCGGCCTCCGCCTCTGCCGCGACCTCTGCTTCCCGTGGGGGCGCCTTCCCCACTGCCGGAAGAGCCATCGCGGCCGCGCTACTGAAGCTACGCGTCCCACTGCTCCCTGGTGAGCAGTAGTTCGCCGCCAACACGATTGTCAGCTTCGTCGCCGCACTCCTCGACGACCTTCAGCCGCCCTACCAGCTCCTCGATCGTCATGGTGGAGAGATCCACCAAGCTCTCGATGGACCAGGCCAGTTGCTTGTACTGCCTGGGGACGACGCGGAGAAACTTGAGAATCACCATCTTGTTGTCGATGGGATCTCCGAGCGTTGCGAGCTCGTTGACGAGACCTTGCAGCCGCAAGGCGAAGTCGTCGACTTGTTCACCGGCCTTAAACCGGATCTCCTCGTACTGGAGGCGCAAGGTCTGGGCCTTCGACTCCCGTACGCGCTTCACGCCGATGCGCAGAGTCTTGATGGTGTCCCATGCTTCCTTGGCCGTCTCCTTGGCGCCAAGGGTGAGCACCATCTCCTCTGGGACGGAGCGCAAGATCGCCTCCATCGCCAGCCGGTCCTCCTCATACTCGACATCGCCGGTTTCCACAGCTTTCCACATATGCCGCGCCTCCATGATGACTTTCATCATGATCGACCAACTGGGGTAGTTGGTCCGCGTGAGGAGAGGGAAGGAGGTGCTGGACATGCCCACGTCACGCACGGAGCGTGGCGCATCCAGCTCACCTCCCGGCCTGCCTCGCAGCGCGAGCGCGTCCGCCGCACGGGTGTCCTCAGCCGAGTTATGCTCGGCGGTCTTGGAGCCGTCGCTGGCGAAGCCTTCCTTCGGCATATGCTTCGGCATAACCTAAGGCTCTGATGCCAATTGTTGGCCCGAACTAGCGAGTAGCTAGTTGTCCGAGGATCAACCAAGTCTAAACTACAGCTAGTGTAAACTAGCAGAGCACACGGTGCTGCTCACACACACACTAGTAGTGAAGCTGGTACACTTATGAGTAGAGGAGGAAACTGAAGTGGCTTGTTTCCTTGATTTGATCGGAATGGAATGCTACAACCGGGTGGGGTGCAGCCTCTTATATAGTGCTTACAAACCGACTATGGGCTAAAATATCTGCTAGCTCTTAGCTAAGCACTTACGTCACAGACTTACCTTAACTAGTAAGCTACGGCTTCTTACCGACTTGCCGACCTGCAGCTGTGTACGGCTATGCTGCTGCTGTTTTCACTTCGTAGCTAAGTTACTACTGCCGACATGCAACTGTACCATTTTACTTCTAGGCTAAGTAATTTCTACTGCTGCCGCTGCATGGAAGTTACCCGAGACAAGGTTTAACTCAACAGCCTCGACCTTGACACGCTCCGCAACCACGGCGTCGACGCCTACATGCTCGGCGCGCTGCTCATGGGTTCCGGCCTCATCGGCGTCGGACACGGGCGGCCGCTGTCGTGGATCACCCACGCCGGCGCCTACGACGTGGCGTACCTT
>NW_024113528.1:0-25524 GCF_003073215.2 Triticum urartu
CCCCCCCCCCCCCCCCCCCCCCCCCGCAGTCGAAGCGGCACCGCGGCTGACGCAAAGAGTGGACCAGAACTCCTCAAATGATGCCGTAGGCAAGCCCTTGGTCATGATATCGACAAAATGTTGGGAAGTAGGGACGTGCAAAACGCGAATATGGCCAAGGGCCACCTGTTCCCGAATATGAATATCCAACTCAATATGCTTGGTCCGTCGATGATGCACCTGGTTAGCGGAGAGGTAGACCGCCGAGACGTTGTCGCAGTAGACCACCGTGGCATGGTCAACATGGCAAGAGAGCTCCTGAAGCAGCTGGCGAAGCCACGAACACTCGGCGACGGCGTTGGCCATCGCACGATACTCAGCCTCAACACTGGAACGAGAGACCGTAGGCTGACGCTTGGACGACCACGAGATGAGTGAGGGTCCAAGATAGACACAATAGCCTAAAGTGGAGCGACGAGTGTCAGGGCAGCCCGCCCAGTCTGCATCGGAGTAGGCGGTGAGGGCGATGTCGGCGGAAGCGTGAAGCGTGACGCCAAGATCCATAGTGCCGCAGATATAGCGGAGAATCCGCTTGACGGCAGCCCAGTGAACGTCTCGAGGAGCATGCATATGAAGACACACCTGCTGCACGGCATACTGGATCTCCGGTCGAGTCAGAGTGAGGTACTGGAGAGCACCAATGATAGACCGATAGAAAGCAGCATCTGAAGCAGGAGAACCGTCCGTGGCAGAAAGCCTGGCCTTCGTATCAACAGGCGTAGCGATGGGCTTGCAGTTAAGCATGCCGGCGCGCTCGAGGAGTTCGTGAGCATACTTCCGCTGATGAAGGAAGAAGCCATCCGGACGGCGCACCACCTTGACACCGAGGAAGTAGTGCAAAGGACCCAAGTCCTTGATGGCGAACTCAGCGCGAAGACGAGCCGTGGGCTGACTGAGGAGACCAGTCGTACATGCCGCCAGGATGATGTCGTCGACATAGAGCGGCAAGTAGGCCGTGTCAGAGACCTGATGATAGATGAAGAGCGAGGCGTCCGAGCGGGTAGAGCGGAACCCAAGCTGGTGGAGAAACGCCGCGATGCGCTGGTACCAAGTGCGCGGAGCCTGCTTGAGTCCGTACAAGGACCGCGAAAGCAGACACACATAGTCGGGAAGTGTCGGGTCAACAAACCCGGTGGGCTGCTGGCAGAAGACCTGCTCCTCGAGATGGCCATGGAGGAAAGTGTTGGAGGCGTCCATCTGGTGCACCGGCCAAGCACGGGAGGCCGCAAAGTGGAGAACCATGCGTATCGTGCCGGGCTTGACGACCAGAGCGAAGGTGTCGGTGAAGTCGATGCCAGCATGCTGTCGGAAGCCACGAACAACCCAACGCGCTTTGTAGCGATCAAGGGTACCATTAGGACGGAGCTTGTGTTTAAAGACCCACTTCCCGGTAATCATGTTGGCGTGTCGGGGACGGGGAACAACCTACCATGTCCGGTTGCGCAACAGGGCGTCAAACTCCTCTTGCATCACAGCCATCCAGAGCGGGTCACGAAGAGCGGCTCGAACGGAGGACAGCAACGGCGACGGCTCAGTGGTGGACGCCGCATGGACGTAGTCATCCGAGGCGTAGCGCGAGCTCGGGCGAAAAATGACAGTACGGGCACGGGTGACCGGACCGGCCACAGGTGCCGGGGGGTCGGGGGCGCCAAGAGGGCCCCGGGGGCCGCGGTCGCCGAGGGGGACAACGTCGGGGGCGTCGGGGGGGGGCATCAGGGGCGCCACGGGAGCCGCGGGGGCCGTGGGCGCCAACGTCGGGGGCGCCAGTGCCATGGCTGTAGGAGGCGCCGCAGGCGGGGGGCGCATCTCAAAGCCAGGGGCGGGCCAAGAGAGGCGAGTGAGCGCCTTGGGAGAGGCGTCGAGGAGTCCACGTCAACAATGAAGGGAGGAACAACCGGGGGTACCTGGTGAAACGGAAACACATGCCCATCAAAGTAAACGTGCCAGGAAGTGAACACACGGTGGGAGACGGGATCATAGCACCGATATCCATTGGAGTTGTAGGGGTAGCCGATGAAGATGCAAGCGACAGATCGAGGTGCAAGCTTGTGAGAAGTAGTGTCGGCAGTGCTGGGATAGCAAAGGCACCCAAAAATACGCAAGTCGTCATAAGATGGGGGCGGGCCAAAGAGAAGATGGTGAGGTGCGTAGTTCCACCATGGGCAGCATGGTCTAATGTTAAGAAGAAGTGATGTAGTGGCGAGTGCGTCTGGCCAGAAACGAGGCGGCACATTGGCATGAAACAGGAGCATGCGAACGCAGTCATTCAGAGTGCGAAGGACGCGTTCGGCTCGACCATTCTGCTGTGAAGTGTACAGGCATGTGAGGCAGAAAACTGTGTCGTGATGCGACAAAAAGGTGCGGAAAGCGAGGTTGTCGAACTCTTTTCCATTGTCCGTCTGAAGCGCAAGGATGGGACGGTCAAACTGCGTGTGGACATAGGAGAAAAAGGCCACCAAGGTAGAGAGTGCATCCGACTTTCTGCACAAAGAAAAAATCCATACATAATAAGAATAATCATCAAGAATGACCAGATAATATAAATAACCTGAGTTACTGGGAACCGGAGAAGTCTACACATCGCTATGAATCAACTGGAAAGGAAAAGAAGCAATGGTGGTGGAATTAGTAAACGGCAGACGAACATGATTGCCGACTCAACAGGCATGACAAGTGTGATCCTCGATCTTATTGCAACTGAAACTGAAACTCCTAAGAATATGACGAAATGTGACGGGGTTGGAATGACCCAAGCGAGCGTGCCAAAGATCGACGCCAGTAGAGAGAGCAACCGATGCGGTGGTGGTGGATGAAGGCGAGTGCACCGGATAGAGCTTGCCGGGGCTGTCACATCGCTGAAGTACCATCCTGGTGCGAGCGTCTTCGACACAAAAACCAAGCTTGTCAAATTCAACGGTAACATGATTTTCACGAGTGAAACAATGAACGGACATGAGATTCTTAATAAGATGAGGTAACACAAGTATGTTAGACAAAGATAATGGAGTAGAAGTAGAAGGAAAAGAAGTGTGCCCAACATGTGTGATAGGAAGTGTGGAACCGTCGCCGACAATGATGCAGCGGTCGGTGAAGACAGGAGTGAAAGAGGCAAGGTTACCAGGATGAGCAAATATGTGAGCCGTTGCACCGGTGTCTATGTACTAATCACCACCTCCAGTGTAGTTGGTCGGCGTAGGTGTAACGCCCCGAGACCGATGTGCCAGGTGTCGTCTAGTTATTCGCTGTTGTTTGCCTTGTCATTGCTTGCGTGTCATGCATCTCATATCATGTCATCTTGTGCATTTTCATTTGCATACGTGTTCGTCTCATGCATTCGAGCATTTTCCCCGTTGTCCGTTTTGCATTCCGGCGCTTCGTTCTCCTCCGGTGATCATTTCTAGCTTTCTTTCGTGTCTGGGGATTAAACATTTCCGGATTAGACCGAGACTTGCCAAGCGGCCTTGGTTTACTACCGGTAGACCGCCTGTCAAGTTTCGTACCATTTGGACTTCGTTTGATACTCCAACGGTCAACCGAGGGACCGAAAAGGCCTCGTGTGTGTTGCAGCCCAACACCCCTCCAATTTGGCTCATAACCCACCTAAACCCTCTCCATCATCTAGAGCGTTCGATCACGATCGTGTGGACGAAAACCGCACCTCATTTGGACTCTCCTAGCTCCCTCTACCTATAAATATGTGCCCCTCCCTGAAATTTCGGATCATTTCATGAATGAACCCTAGCCATCTCCCTCCTCGCGCCGCCGGACACGTCCATCCCGCACCGGACATGTCCGCCGGACGCGTCACCCCGGCGAATCATGGCGCACCACGTCACCGCGCCGCTCCTCTCCTCCAACCAGGCCGCGCCACCTCAGCCTCCCTCCACCGCGTCCCACCGCCGCGGCCTGCCGCAGCCCACGGCCGGCCCGCCCGCGCGCGCCTGGGCCCGAGCGCGCCCCGCCTCCATCGCGTGCCGCGCCGCCCTTCTCAATCGCCGGCGCCGCCCAACACCGCCGCCGCGCCGCCCTTCTCCATCTCCGCCGCCGCCTCTGCCTTGCTCCGCCGCCGCCGCACTTGCTCCGCCGCCGCCGCGCCGCCCTTCTCCATCTCCGCCGCCGCCTCTGCCTTGCTCCGCCGCCGCCGCACTTGCTCCGTCGCCGCCGCGCCGCCCTTCTCCATCTCCGCCGCCGCCTCTGCCTTGCTCCGCCGGCGCCGCCTCGCTCCTCGCCTTGCCGGAGCTCCAGCGAGCCGCCGAGCGCCGCCCGCCACGGATCCGGACGGGTGGGATGAGATCCACCCGTCCCACGAACCAAACGGTCCCTCCGATCTGGATCCGCGTCATCCCGCACCGCGCCATCCTGCGTTGACTTTTCCGAGGGTATATTTTTCTCTAAGTCCCCGAATCGCAGACCCATGTTACCATGTTCATGGCCTCGTAACTTTGCATCCGTAGCTCCGATTCATGCATATAGCATATCAAAATGTTCATCTCAGAGAGTACATCATTTCATTCCATTGCATCATTTTCATTTGAGTTCATCTTGATGCTCGAAATGCTGTTAGAAGAGGGCTACTTGAGTTAATTGTCAGATCTGCTACTCCATTTAGGCTTTTGTCATTTTTGCCATGATTATTGTGTGCATGCTATGACCTGATGCTCTACATGTGTTTTGTTAAGGGTTTTGTCATCTTTCCAGAGGTGCAACCCATGTATTTTTTTGATGTGTGTGGTGACTAGTGCAAGCTTGCAAAGTGGTGCACTTGCTAATTCTGTTTTCAGGGACTTAGTGATTTCACTAAGTCCTGGATCTGTTTATCTCATAATGCCATATGTTCATGTTGTTTCCTAGTGATCCGTGCCTCTTTTGAGGATGATCAGTAAGGATGTTTTGTTAATATTGTAGTGCTCTATCCATACATGTCTTTGTTTGCAATTATGAAGCACCCTAGCTTGAGTTAATCGAGCTCTATTTTTGCTACTTTGTGAATCTGGGCAGATTGTCAACTTGTTTGCAATTTTGCCGGTGATGTTGTAGTTGATTCGTGCATGCTATGCTATTGTTCTTGCCATGTCTAGCTTGCATTTTGTGCCTTCTTGATGTATGTATGCTTGTCTTGCCATGACTTGCATCGTAGTGAGTGCATTGAGCTCGTAAACATGTCTACTTGAGTTATATTTCAGCATGTGTCAGTTTTCACTGAGTATGAAAACTGATTATGTTTTTGCTATGTTCACGTGCTTGCAATTGTATTTTCTGATCCCTTTTGGCTCAAGGTCACTAAGGGACTTTTGTTAAGCTCTTTGAGTAGCTCCATGCCATGCTTTACTTTGCCATGTTCAGATCCTGTAGCATATAGTTTTGTTGCTCCGAAGAGGGCTACCTGATCTGAAATTCCAGACAAGTGTTAATTTCACTAAGTCTGAGATCTGTTTGCCATATGCATTTTTGCCATGCTTGTTTGAACCTGTTAATGGATGAATTGGCCGTAGCTCAGTGCTAGACTTTTGTTAAGCATCTTGTGTGCTTCCCTGCCATGTATTTTTTTGTTATGTTTGGGTGTTGTAGCATGTTCATCTCATTGCATTTAGATGCCTACTTGCTGTAAATCGCAGACCGGGGTCATATTTGAATCGCTTGCCATTTCCAAACCGTAACTCCGATTCCGACGTTCTTTATATCATTTTCAAGCGATTTCATCTCATCTTTCCAGTGGAACATTTGAAATTCCAAGTTGAGGCCAGGTTCATGCATTTCCTGTCATATCTTGCATTTTGCATCCCGCATCGCGTCCCGCATAGCATATCATCTTTGCATCGTGTTGTTTGAGTTTGCACGTGGTTGATTGTATCCGTGTTGCTTGTTTGTCTTGTTTGGGTAGAGCCGGGAGACGAGTTCGCTAACGAGGAGCCCGTTGAGTTTTCTTTTGAGGATCCAGTCAACTCTTACAACTGTGCAGGCAAGATGATCATACCCTCGAAATCACTACTATCTTTGCTATGCTAGTTTGCTCGCTCTTTTGCTATGCCATTGCTACGATGCCTACCATTTGCTTGCAAGCCTCCCAAATTGTCATGTCAAACCTCTAACCCACCATTGTCCTAGCAAACCGTTGTTTGGCTATGTTACCGCTTTGCTCAGCCCCTCTTATAGCGTTGTTAGTTGCAGGTGAAGATTGGAGGCCGTTCCTTGTTGGAACATTTATTTACTTGTTGGGATATCATTATATTGCGATGTTATCTTAATGCATCTATATACTTGGTAAAGGGTGGAAGGCTCGGCCTCTCGCCTAGTGTTTTGTTCCACTCTTGCCGCCCTAGTTTCCGTCATATCGGTGTTATGTTTCCGGATTTTGCGTTCCTTACGCGGTTGGGTTATAATGGGAACCCCTTGATATTTCGCCTTGATTAAAGCTTTTCCAGCAATGCCCAACCTTGATTTTACCATTTGCCACCTAGCCTTTTCTTTCCCTTGGGTTCTGCAGACTCAAGGGTCATCTTATTTTAACCCTCCCGGGCCAGTGCTCCTTTGAGTGTTGGTCCACCTGTCAGCTGCCGGTGGCCACCAGGGGAAACTCTGGGCTGGCCTACCCGTACCTAAGACAATCTGAGTGTGCCCTGAGAAAGAGATATGTGCAGCTCCTATCGGGATTTGTCGGCACATTCGGGCGGTGTTGCTGGTCTTGTTTTAACCTGTCGAAGTGTCTTGAATTACTGAGATACCGAGTCTGATCGGAACGTCTTGGGAGGAGGTCTATTCCTTCGTTGACCGTGAGAGCTTGTCATGGGCTAAGTTGGGACTCCCCTGCAGGGATTTGAACTTTCGAAAGCGCCCGCGGTTATGGGCAGATGGGAATTTGTTAATGTCCGGTTGTAGATAACTTGAACCTTAATTAATTAAAATGAATCAACTGAGTGTGTTACCGTGATGGCCTCTTCTCGGCGGAGTCCGGGAAGTGGACACGATGTTGGAGTAATGTTTGCGCAGGTTGCTCTTTAGTTTATCGCTCGCGCTTTGCCTCCTCTTCTCGCCCTCTTTTGCGAATAAGTTAGCCACCACACTTGCTAGTCGCTTGCTGCAACTCCACCTATATTTACCTTGCCATACCTATAAGCTTAAATAGTCTTGATCGCGAGGGTGCGAGATTGCTGAGTCCCTGTGGCTCACAGATTACTATTACACCAGATGCAGGGCCAGATGATTTCACTCCAGGAGACGCGTATGAGCTCAAGTGGGAGTTCGACGAAGACTCTCAATGTTACTACGTTTCCTTTCCCGATGATCAGTAGTGGTGCCCAGTTGGGGGTGATTGGGACCGTGTCGCATGTTGGGTTATCTTTTATTTTGGCGCCGTAGTCGGGCCATGAGTGTTTGGTTGATGTAATGTTATTTATGTACTTGATTGACGTGGCGAGTGTAAGCCAACTATGTTATCTCCCCTTTATGAATTATTTTACATGGGATGTTGTGAAGATTGCCTAACTTGCGACATATGCCTTCAATGCGATTATGCCTCTAAGTCGTGCCTCGACACGTGGGAGATATAGTCGCATCGAGGGTGTTACAGTAGGAGCGGCATGCAGCCTGGTGAGGAGCACCGGGCCCCAGGGCGCTGACAGCAAGGCCGGCAAGGGGGGCGGAGACGCCATGGGAAAGCCGTAGCCGCCGCTCAACGGCCGCGGTGGGTACACTCCATACAACCCCGGCTGCCCCAGCTTACCGCGGTACCGCTGATGACCCCCATCAGTACCCGGGAGACTCATACGCGGGCGAAGCCCCGTATGCCCCGTATGTGGGAACAGGCGTGTGGGGGCGCGCCAAAGGGCACCGGCGGCGGGACGACGACGGACACATCGTAGGTGGCGGCCCCCCTACGGCGACGGGGCCGCGCCGTAGGGTGTGGGCGATGGAGCCGCACCTGAGGGTGCCGGCGGTGGGACGGCAGAGGCAGAGGCGGACGGGCCGGTTGACGTCATCGCTGGTCCGACGACGAAGACTCGCACGGCCGCTCGGGGTGGATCGCGTGGCGGCAATAGCAACTCGGGCACGCACGGCTCGGATAGATCGCAGCAGCAGCTTGAGCATGCGGCAAATCCAGCGATGCAGCAGTGAGGCAACCTGACGGCTGGCGCGATGGATCGGGCAACGGGCATGCGGCTGCCGGCTCCTATATCAAACCACTAGATGGAGACCGACCGATATTCATGTTGTAGATAATGGCTAACATGCCTTTGACTTTTGACCATATCAAGAGGATGATGAATCCACGTATAAAAGTGGCTAGTAGCGGGCAGCGGACGTGCTAGCAACGCGTGAGGCTAGCGGCGACTGGAGGAGCACGCACGCGAAAGGGTAGCGGCGGCCGGCGCGGTTGACGCGCGGGCGGCGGCGGCGGCGGAAAACTAGGGTTTAGAATCTAAAAACTGATACCATGTAGAATATGTGAATTGCACCATGTATTGCTCTTCGTGCATAGTCACATATATATGATGTATAAAGGTGGACCACAGACCTTAACTATACAAGAAACTAGGAGGCGGACCCAATACACAATATACACATAATATATATACTCAACAGTAACTTTTTGCATTCCCTAGCATCTTCTACTATCTCCGTCTCATAATATAATATGTTCTTACAGACAATATGGACAGAGGAGTGCATGTCAATTGTTCTTGTAATTTCCCATCTGTCCTCGTGTGTCGGCAGCTTACTTAGGATGCTACTGAGACATGTGTCTATGCTCGGGAGAAGGAAAGCCGCTGATCTTGACCCCTCAAATCCAAACATAATTAGATTGTTTTTGTTACCAGTAATCACAATCCACAGCCATCATCCGCCAACTGAAATGCTCAAAGAGGTTCCTGACAGACAAGGCCACCTCAACAGCCACGCAAAAAAGGCAAGTGGGTCTGCCTGTGCATCAACTCAGCTCGTTGTCAGAATCCCCTGTTGTTGCAACCTTCACACTTACTCATTATCTATGACCCATGTTTTTCAATGTTCAATTCAATCATGTAATAATATGATATTCGTGTGTTGGGTGGCATGGCATGTAGGTCTCTTTGCGGGACCGGGTCAACTCGTTTTCTGTATTTTCATCTTATATACTCTAGCTGTTTTTATTTATATTGACACCCAGAAACTCCAATTGGGATCAATCAAGTGCACATTTGCCATGAACTGATAATGAATGAACTGCAGCCACCGACAAGCAAGCAGTCTTGAAAACCCAAGATAATGGAAAATAATGTACTGTATTATACAATAAGACAAGATTTACTGGCTTTTACTGTTGCCAAGTTATCATGAAGGTCTCACACAAGTTCAGTTTAGCAGCCAAGTGAACTAGTCCGCACTTTGAACTTCTCTGGAACAAAAAATGAAGGGGTCTAAACTGAAGAAACAAACTAAAGAGCAAAACCTGAAGTATGAACTAGTCTGAACTTTGTACTTACTTGGAACCTTTTGCTGAACTGAATCATGCTTGGGAGCAAGATGAGATTGGGGTTTTTGGGAGAACATTGAGCAGTCGAGATGATGCAGGAGCGCATCAGAATGAAGGAGAGCGGTGGCGCTGCACGGGGGTTACCGACTGGGGAGGTGAGGCAGATGGTCGAACATTAGCTAGTACGTATACAACATTTTTTTTCATAGGAATAACGTTGAACACACATTATTCACAGCTTCACACAGAAAAGACAGGGTGGAAGGCTTATGAGCAGGCCCATACGGCAATGGGGACTTGCTGTAAATGTTTGTGTTTGAGAACATTTACTAATTTTTAAATATTTTCTCTCCATATTTATAAAATGAATCTGAAAGAAATGCCACACGAGTGACACAAAGCAATCTGGCCTGACTTTTTTACATCTAAAATTGCCATCCGAAAAAATATAAAAAAACTGAAACTTGCCATGTGAAAAAAAGTTGCCATCGTCACTAAACTTGCCATAACTACGTTCGGAATTGCTATGTGTTCGTGTCACATGTGTGGCATTTATCATGGTTTCTTTTTTAAGCTACAAGAGGAGTAAATAGCATAAAGCTACTACTTTACAGGCTAGGGTTCCAAAAAACTACCGATTTTTTATTTTTCGCTGATAACTACCAAGTGAGGGGTTGACTGTTTCAAAAAAAACCCTAATCACTCGATGCTTTAAAACTGAGACCCACACGTAAGAGAACCGTCTATTTGACCGTTTGTTTGACTGTTACCTTACATGTAGGGTCCACATGTAAGTATTACTGTAAGTTTTTTAGAAAAACAATCGGGTCCCTGTAATTTTTTTAAAAAGCAATCGGGTCCCTGACTATTTTGTAGAAAAAGCAATCAAGCCCTTGCTCCTCGGTGCGCGCCCTCCTGTGCTCAAGATCGAGAGGAGCGCGCCCGCCGCCGTGCCCGCTGGCCAGCAGCCGCCGTAAAGAGGGAGTCAGCCAGAAGCCATGGCGCCGCTGCGGAGATCCCTCCCGTCGCGTGTCCGATGTGCGCCGCCGCGAAGCTCCCTTCCAGCGTGCGTGGCGGCCGCGGCCTCCTCCCGCCGACGAGCTCCCCTGCTGCACGACCTTTCTCTCTCTCTCTCCCTTTCCTGGGCGCGGCGACCTGAGCCCGTGGCCATGGAGCTCGGCTGGCGACGACCCTGGCCATGGCGCAAGGATGGCGGAAGCCTATGCCCTTGGACGCGGCGGGCTGAGTCCCTGCCCCTGGCCATGGCGAGCGGTTGATGGCGGCCCGTGCTCCTGGGTGGCGGCTGGTCCTCCGCGCGGCGCTCCTTCCCGCGGTCGGCCCTGGTTTGCGTGCAGTGGCAGCGGGTGGTGGAGCTTGGGCTTGGTCAGGAGGAGAAGGATGAGAACAAAAGATAAGAGGAAGAAGAGATAACTTACATGTGGGTCCCACATGTAAGTTAACGGTCAAACAAAAATAGTCAAACAAACGGATTGTTTAGGAATGGGTCTGACCTGTCACAAAACGGTTTAAATCGTTAGCAACGAGTTATTAGTGTTTTTTGAAACAGCCAACCCCTAACTTGGTAGTTATCAGTGAAAAATTAAAAACCGGTAGTTTTTTGAAACACTAGTCTGTAAAGTAGTAGTTTTATGCTATTTACTCCTATAAGAGCGACCAACATACTCCTAACCCTTGCATTTTTTTAGCAGAACTCCTAACAGTCATATGTATCCCTAAAATGTCACTATAATGCTTGCATACACACTCCTGGGCTGCGGCCCAGTAGACCATTTGCTTGTCGCTTGCTCGCCCATGCAAGAGCAATTAGCTGGGTAGTTCTCCTAAAAAAAGCTGGGGAGTACTCGTTGAGGGGTTCCCGCAAGTGTAATTTTTGGGCGTGTTAGACGTTTCGCGTGTTAGACGTTTCCTTAGGATTTCACATTTTGTACGCGTTTTCGGGGTTTAAATGAACTTTTTCAGTTTTTCCTAGGTTTTTTGATAAAAAATTAAAAAAATGAGCGAAAAACATGTTTTTCCCTTTTGCGAGAGGCACAGATTCATTTCTCGTGAAGGCTTAGATTTGCTCCCGCGAGAGACAGAACAGTGCCTCCTGGAAAAGAAAAAACGTATTTTTTTCTTTTGCGTGAGGCACAAATTTACTTCTTGTGGAGACACAAATTTGCTTTCATGAGAGGCACAATGTTTCTTAGAAAAAGAAAAAAAAATGAGTTTTTTTTGCTTCCACGAGAGGCACGGCTTTATTTCACATGGAGAGTTGTGCATCTAGGAAAAGGAAAAAACATGTTTTTTTTTTCCATGAGAGGCATAGATTTGCTTCCGTGAGAAGCATAGTTATTCTCTCAAAAAGAAAAATGCCTTTTTTCGCGAGAGGCACAGATTTGCTTCGCGTGGAGGCGCATATTTGCTTTTTCCGCAAGAGGCACGGTTGTGCCTCTTTGAAAAAGGAAAAAAATGAAAAAAAAAATGTGCTTTCGGTTTGTTTTTGGCTGTTTTTTTGTGAAAAAAAAACTTCGCCAAAATCTATAAACATGAGATCTAGTTTTGAAGATCTCGAAGCAAGGAATTCAATGGTGAAAACGGTTTGGGATTTAGATGCACGGTTTTAAGAGATAAAACATTTTTTTGTAAATAAAGAGATAAAACATTTTGAATAGATGAATTCTGTGAAAAAAGAAAAGTCCAAGGTTGTGACAAATGGTGCACTGCTTCTCGCAACTTGGGAAGGTAGGGAGTGACATTTGTAAAGATTACTCCTTAATTAATGATTTTGACACTTGGCAGCCTATTTTTTTCTACTCGGTTTTCCTTGCTACTGTGTTGTCTTGGAGAAAAACAAAACTTGCTACCTCCCTTTAATTTTGAAAAAGGTGAAATACAAAAGCCACGGATTTAAAACATGCATGCATTTTAATAAATATTCATGATTTTTAGAAAATGATTAAAATATTAGAATAATGAATTTTAGAAAAGTTCATGGTTTTATAAAAATATTCAAATTTGTATAATATTCACAAAATTTTAGAGAATTCATTAATCTTAAAAAATATTAACAAAACTGAAAAGGTTGGCGGATATAAAACTTGTTAATGAATTTTTAAAGGCTCACATTGAAAAATGATCATCGATTTTTTAAGAAAAATTGAAAAGGAAAATAGAAAAGAAAAGAAAAACTAAGTATAAATAAGAAATAATACGCACAAAAAAACCAACCCGAATCTTCCCAAATTGGAACGTGTTGGACATACACGGGCCGGCTGACGTACAAAACTAAGCGATGGGAGGGTGTGCGCTTACCAGGAACCGTTTAGTGCTTAGAGCGTCAAATAGCAAAAGTGTCATTCCAATCTCGAGTTCAAATGCTCTTGCACGGTGAGTAAAAAAGGGAAAAATATGTTTTTTTTACAATAAACGTTGCTTACTTTTCTGCCCTTGTGCAATTGTTTGCGATGAAATCACATTCGTTGAGGTTTGGGCAAAAATAACAAAATCATTAGTTCAAAATGCTTTCAAAAATAATTTTTTTAAAGATTTTTTCCAAAGCATTAGGAATGTCATTTCTTCAGGCACAGACAATCGAAAATCACGCTAACAGAACACCACCTCCCCACGATGCACTGGTCACACAAGCCATGCCAAGCTTCAAGCTGAAGCCCTCAAGAGAAAATGTGACACTGTGTGTCATCATCGCTTGATCGGAGAGATTTGGAGTTACCTCTGAAGCATGTCGGGGGGATAGACAAGCACCGTAACATGCCACCTTCAACAAGGGGGCAACACCCACGTGTACCATCATCGTTGGCTTCGACTGGAACCGAAGTCCGACTTTCACAGATAGTTTCAATACACCAACCCAAAGCTTGCTTGTCGCCAGGACGCCATTCACCATCCCAGTAGGCAAAGCAGTTGCAATCTCCTTGCGAACATATATCACTGCCCCACATGGGTCCCCTAGATCTGGGACCAAGTAGATCCCAAACAAAGTTGCGCCAAAGCACACCTCAACATGCTGAGGCGCCTCACACCTTGTGCATTGATGTCGACGCACCCACCATCGCGCATCTAGCCACAAGACCGAAGCCATAAGGCGTGAGAACGCAACCCAGGTGACTTGAGAGACGAGGCATAACAACGCAAGCTGCAAGCCAGCCGCCTGTCACACACATCGGGACAAGGCGCCACCACTCCCCGCCATCCCGTAGGAGAAGGAGATCGTGCCAGATCCGCGCCAAACGACGGGTGGCCGACGACCAAACGCACCACCTTCACCACCACAACCACCGACACCCTTCCACCGCCAAGGAGCACTATGGCACGCGTGGAGAAGCTTTCTACCGTTTGTCGCTACAGGAACCCCTTCTCGAAAATGCACCACTGCAGTTCGCTAGAGCCATGTCGTCGCCGTATCTGCATGGGCTAAGCTCAATGGAGGCCATCTAGCGGCGGCTAGTGGAGGCGAGAGCGGGGGAAGAGGCCTGACCGAGCTTTTGGCGAGTTCCCATCCGAACTGCCCTGGGGTGAGGATGACACGGACCGTCCAAGCAGCGGTCAGTTTCTCCAAGTGATTGTATATGATTTTTTAAGTTGTGAACTATCATCATATTCAGGAACATTTTAAAAAATTATGAATATTTTTTAATATTCATGATTTTCTTAGAATTCATGAACTTTACTAGTCTTCTCGTATTTTGGGTTATATTTAGAGCTAACTTTAACTAATAAAATGTAAATTATATGTAGCAAAAATACTATCATTAGAAACAATATTTAAATAAAGATCTAATAATATAATTTTTAATGACATAAATTAATAGTTTAAGGGTCAAATATGTTGAGTATATGTATTATGTACATATTGTGTATTGGGCTTGCCTCCTAGTTTCTTGTATAGTTGAGATCCGTGACTCATCTTTGCACATCATATATACATGCCTATGCACGAGAGCAATGCATCGTGCAATCATAATCTCATACATGATATCAGTTTCTTAGATTTCTTTCTTGTTTCCGCCGCCGCCACCGCCGCGCGTCTCCTCCGCCCCGCCGCCGCCGCCACCTAGCCGCCGCCACCCGCGCGCCTCCCCGTGCCGCCGCCGCTCGCGCGCCCTCCACGCGGGCCGCCGCTTCTACCCAATCCATCCGCTGTCTCCAGCGGCCGCCGCAGCTGCACTCCTCCACGTCGGCCGCCGCTCGCGCCTCGCTAGCCACTGCGCTGCCTCCCGCATCGCCCAGGAAATCCATCATATTCCACAATCCATCAACTTCGTCTAGCTAGCTTCACATCCAGGAAATCCATCCAGCAGCCCAAGAAATCCATCGGCTTCGTCTAGCTAGCTTCACGTCCAAAAAAATCCATCGAGCAGCCTGGTTTTATACGCGGTGGTCCACAGCTAGTACGTACGCGTATGTCTCTCGACTAAAAGCATCGGTCCACCAATCCGGTCGCCCGCCAGCCCCGATGGCGTCCTTTGTCGTCCCACCGCTGGCGCCCTCTGGCGTGGCTTCGCCGCCGGCGCCCTACGGCGCGTCCGGCGTCGCCTCGCCAGCCCGTCTCGACTTGCTGCCCGGCTCGGCTCCGCTACCGGCGCTGAATCTGCCCGTCGATTCTTTATTGTTGCGTGGGGCGTTCGACGCGTCTGTATACGGGGCTCTTGGGTGCTGGTGGGAGTCGTCAGCAGGTCAGCAGGTTTTTCCGGTGGGCCATCCGGTCTATTCAGTACCGCAGTCGCAGCCAGGGCTGATTCCCATACCGTCTGGAGAGTACCCACCGCCGCAATCGAGCGGCGGCTACGGCTTCCCCATGGCATCTCCGTCCCTCTCGCCGGCTCTGCTGCCGGCGCCTTGGGACCTGGTGCTCCTTCCCGCACTGCATGTCGCTCCTATGCCGAACAATTACACTGGAGGTGATGATTGGTACATGGACACCGGGGCTACGGCCTACATGTTTGCTCATCCTGGTAATCTTGCCTCCTTCACTCCCGTCATCACCGACCGTCGCATCATTGTCGGCGACGGTTCCACACTCCCTATCACACATGTCAGGCACACTTCTTTTCCTTCTAATTCCATGCCTATTACTTTGTCTAACTGTTGGGGAACGTAGCAGAATTTTAAAAATTTTCTACGCATCACCAAGATCAATCTATGGAATCATCTAGCAACGAGGGAGAGAGGAGTGCATCTACATACCCTTGTAGATCACGAGCAGAAGCGTTCAAGAGAACGGGGTTGATGGAGTCGTACTCGACGTGATTCAAATCACCGATGACCTAGTGCCGAACGGACGGCACCTCCGCGTTCAACACACGTACGGTTGGGAGACGTCTCCTCCTTCTTGATCCAGCAAGAGGGAAGGAGAGATTGATGAAGATCCAACAGCACGACGGCGTGGTGGTGGAAGCAACGGTGATCTCGGCAGGGCTTCGCCAAGCGCTGGGAGACGGAGGAGTGTCACGGGAGGGAGAGGGAGAGGCCAAGGGCTTGGGTGCGGCCGCCCTCCCTCCCCCCACTATATATAGGGTGCCTAGGGGGGGCGCCGGCCCTAGGAGATCCAATCTCCTAGGGGGGGCGACGGCCAAGGGGGTGCCTTGCCCCTGTAGGCAAGGCGCCCCCCCTAGGGCCCATGTGGCCCTCCGGGATAGGTGGCCCATCCGGTGGACCCCCGGGACCCTTCTGGTGGTCCCGGTACAATACCGGTGACCCCGAAACTTTTCCGATGGCCGAAATTGGACTTTCTATATATAATTCTTTACCTCCGGACCATTCCGGAACTCCTCGTGACGTCCGGGATCTCATCCGGGACTCCGAACAACTTTCGGGTTACTGTGTCTAATATCTCTACAACCCTAGCGTCACCGAACCTTAAGTGTGTAGACCCTACGGGTTTGGGAGACTTGCAGACATGACCGAGACGCCTCTCCGGTCAATAACCAACAGCGGGATCTGG
Source organism: Triticum urartu (assembly GCF_003073215.2). Classification (NCBI taxonomy): domain Eukaryota; kingdom Viridiplantae; phylum Streptophyta; class Magnoliopsida; order Poales; family Poaceae; genus Triticum; species Triticum urartu. The sequence continues at coordinate 16,455 of NW_024113528.1, forward strand.
ATACCCATGTTGGCTCCCACATGCTCCACGATGATCTCATCGGATGAACCATGATGTCGAGGATTCAATCAATCCGTATGCAATTCCCTTTGTCAATCGATATGTTACTTGCCCGAGATTCGATTGTCGGTATCCCAATACCTTGTTCAGTCTCGTTACTGGCAAGTCACTTTACTCGTACCGTAATGCATGATCCCGTGATTAACACTTGATCACTTTGAGCTCATTATGATGATGCATTACCGAGTGGGCCCAGAGATACCTCTCCGTCATACGGAGTGACAAATCCCAGTCTCGATTCGTGCCAACCCAACAGACACTTTCGGAGATACCTGTAATGTACCTTTATAGTCACCCAGTTACGTTGTGACGTTTGGTACACCCAAAGCACTCCTACGGTATCCGGGAGTTGCACAATCTCATGGTCTAAGGAAATGATACTTGACATTCAGAAAAGCTACAGCAAACGAACTATACGATCTTTGAGCTAAGCTTAGGATTGGGTCTTGTCCATCACATCATTCTCCTAATGATGTGATCCCGTTATCAATGACATCCAATGTCCATAGTCAGGAAACCATGACTATCTGTTGATCAACGAGCTAGTCAACTAGAGGCTCACTAGGGACATGTTGTGGTCTATATATTCACACATGTATTACGATTTCCGGATAACACAATTATAGCATGAATAATAGACAATTATCATGAACAAGGAAATATAATAATAATCATTTTATTATTGCCTCTAGGGCATATTTCCAACAGTCTCCCACTTGCACTAGAGTCAATAATCTAGTTACATTGTGATGAATCGAACACCCATGGAATTCTGGTGTTGATCATGTTTTGCTCTAGGGAGAGGTTTAGTCAACGGATCTGCTACATTCAGGTCCGTATGTACTTTACAAATATCTATGTCTCCATCTTGAACATTTTCACGAATGGAGTTGAAGCGACGCTTGATGTGCCTGGTCTTCTTGTGAAACCTGGGCTCCTTGGCAAGTGCAATAGCTCCAGTGTTGTCACAGAAGAGTTTGATCGGCCCCGACGCATTGGGTATGACTCCTAGGTCGGTGATGAACTCCTTCACCCAAATTGCTTCATGTGCTGCCTCCGAGGCTGCCATGTACTCCGCTTCACATGTAGATCCCGCCACGACGCTCTGCTTGCAACTGCACCAGCTTACTGCCCCACCATTCAAAATATACACGTATCCGGTTTGTGACTTAGAGTCATCCAGATCTGTGTCGAAGCTAGCATCGACGTAACCCTTTACGACGAGCTCTTCGTCACCTCCATAAACGAGAAACATTTCCTTAGTCCTTTTCAGGTACTTCAGGATATTCTTGACCGCTGTCCAGTGTTCCTTGCCGGGATTACTTTGGTACCTTCCTACCAAACTTACGGCAAGGTTTACATCAGGTCTGGTACACAGCATGGCATACATAATAGACCCTATGGCTGAGGCATAGGGGATGACACTCATCTCTTCTATATCTTCTGCCGTGGTCGGACATTGAGCTGAGCTCAATTTCACACCTTGCAACACAGGCAAGAACCCCTTCTTAGACTGATCCATATTGAACTTCTTCAATATCTTATCAAGGTATGTGCTTTGTGAAAGACCTATGAGGCGTCTTGATCTATCTCTATAGATCTTGATGCCTAATATATAAGCAGCTTCTCCAAGGTCCTTCATTGAAAAACTCTTATTCAAGTAGGCCTTAATGCTGTCCAAAAGTTCTATATCATTTCCCATCAAAAGTATGTCATCTACATATAATATGAGGAATGCTACAGAGCTCCCACTCACTTTCTTGTAAACGCAGGCTTCTCCATAAGTCTGCATAAACCCAAACGCTTTGATCATCTCATCAAAGCGAATGTTCCAACTCCGAGATGCTTGCACCAGCCCATAAATCGAGCGTTGGAGCTTGCACACCTTGTCAGCATTCTTAGGACCGACAAAACCTTCCGGCTGCATCATATACAATTCTTCCTTAAGGAAACCATTAAGGAATGTTGTTTTGACGTCCATTTGCCATATCTCATAATCATTGAATGCGGCAATTGCTAACATGATTCGGACGGACTTCAGCTTCGCTATGGGTGAGAAAGTCTCATCGTAGTCAACCCCTTGAACTTGTCGATAACCCTTAGCGACAAGACGAGCTTTATAGATGGTCACATTACCATCCGCGTCTGTCTTCTTCTTAAAGATCCATTTATTTTCTATGGCTCGCCAATCAACGGGCAAGTCAGTCAAAGTCCATACTTCGTTTTCATACATGGATCCTATCTCGGATTTCATGGCTTCCAGCCATTTGTTGGAATCTGGGCCCGCCATCGCTTCTTCATAGTTCGAAGGTTCACCGTTGTCTAACAACATGATTCCCAAGACAGGGTTACCGTACCACTCTGGTGCAGAACGTGTCCTTGTGGACCTACGAAGTTCAGTAGCAACTTGATCTGAAGTTTCATGATCATCATCATCAACTTCCTCTCTAGTCAGTACAGGCACCTCAGGAACATTTTCTTGAGCTGCGCCACTTACCGGTTCAAGAGGCAGTACTTCATCAAGCTCTACTTTCCTCCCACTTCTTTCGAGAGAAACTCCTTTTCTAGAAAGGATCCATTCTTGGCAACAAAGATCTTGCCTTCGGATCTGAGGTAGAAGGTATACCCAATTGTTTCCTTAGGGTATCCTATGAAGACGCATTTTTCCGACTTGGGTTCGAGCTTTTCAGGTTGAAGTTTCTTGACATAAGCATCGCATCGCCAGACTTTTAGAAACGACAGCTTAGGTTTCTTCCCAAACCATAATTCATACGGTGTCGTCTCAACGGATTTCGACGGAGCCCTATTTAAAGTGAATGCTGCAGTCTCTAAAGCATAGCCCCAAAATGATAGCGGTAAATCGGTAAGAGACATCATAGATCGCACCATATCTAATAGAGTCCTATTACGACGTTCGGACACACCATTACGCTGAGGTGTTCCAGGCGGCGTGAGTTGTGAAACTATTCCACATTTTCTTAAGTGTGTGCCAAATTCGTGACTCAAGTATTCTCCCCCACGATCTGATTGCAAGAACTTGATTTTCCTGTCACGTTGATTCTCAACCTCACTCTGAAATTCCTTGAATTTTTCAAAGGTCTCAGACTTGTGTTTCATTAAGTAGACATACCCATATCTACTCAAGTCATCAGTGAGGGTGAGAACATAACGATAGCCACCGCGAGCCTCAACACTCATTGGACCGCACACATCAGTATGTATGATTTCCAATAAGTTGGTTGCTCGCTCCATTGTTCCTGAGAACGGAGTCTTGGTCATTTTACCCATGAGGCATGGTTCGCACGTGTCAAATGATTCGTAATCAAGAGACTCTAAAAGTCCATCTGCATGGAGCTTCTTCATGCGTTTGACACCTATGTGACCAAGGCGGCAGTGCCACAAGTATGTGGGACTATCATTATCAACCTTACATCTTTTGGTATTCACACTATGAATATGTGTAGCATTACGCTCGAGATTCATTAAGAATAAACCATTCACCATCGGAGCATGACCATAAAACATATCTCTCATATAAATAGAGCAACCATTATTCTAGGATTTAAATGAGTAGCCATCTCGATTTAAATGAGATCCTGATACAATGTTCATGCTCAAAGCTGGCACTAAATAACAATTATTAAGGTTTAAAACTAATCCCATAGGTAAATGTAGAGGTAGCGTGCCGACGGCGATCACATTGACCTTGGAACCATTCCCGACGCGCATCGTCACCTCGTCCTTCGCCAGTCTCCGCTTATTCCGCAGCTCCTGCTTTGAGTTACAAATGTGAGCAACCGCACCGGTATCAAATACCCAGGAGCTACTACGAGTACTGGTAAGGTACACATCAATTACATGTATATCACATATACCTTTCGTGATGCCGGCCTTCTTGTCCGCTAAGTATTTGGGGCAGTTCCGCTTCCAGTGACCACTTCCCTTGCAATAAAAACACTCAGTCTCGGGCTTGGGTCCATTCTTTGGCTTCTTCCCGGCAGCTTGCTTACCGGGCGCGGCAACTCCCTTGCCGTCCTTCTTGAAGTTCTTCTTACCCTTGCCTTTCTTGAACTTAGTGGTTTTATTCACCATCAACACTTGATGTTCCTTTTTGACTTCTACCTCTGCTGATTTCAGCATTGCAAATACTTCAGGAATGGTCTTTTCCATCCCCTTCATATTGAAGTTCATCACAAAGCTCTTGTAGCTTGGTGGAAGCGACTGAGGGATTCTGTCAATGAACGCGTCATCCGGGAGATTAACTCCCAGCCGAGTCAAGCGGTTATGCAACCCAGACATTGTGAGTATGTGCTCACTGACAGAACTATTTTCCTCCATCTTACAGCTGAAGAACTTGTCGGAGACTTCATATCTCTCGACTCGGGCATGAGCTTGGAAAACCATTTTCAGCTCTTCGAACATCTCATATGCTCCGTGTCGCTCAAAACGCTTTTGGAGCCCCGGTTCTAAGCTGTAAAGCATGCTGCACTGAACGAGGGAGTAATCATCAGCACGTGTCTGCCAAGCGTTCATAACGTCTTGGTTCTGTGGGACGGGTGCGTCACCTAGCGGTGCTTCTAGGACATAATCTTTCTTTGCAGCTATGAGGATGATCCTCAGGTTCCGGACCCAGTCCGTATAATTGCTGCCATCGTCTTTCAGCTTGGTTTTCTCCTGGAACGCGTTGAAATTGAGGACAACGTTGGCCATTTGATCTACAAGACATGTTGTAAAGATTTTAGACTAAGTTCATGATAATTAAGTTCATCTAATCAAATTATTCAATGAACTCCCACTCAGATAGACATCCCTCCAGTCATCTAAGTATAACATGATCCGAGTTAACTAGGCCGTGTTCGATCATCACGTGAGACGGACTAGTCAACATCGGTGAACATCTTCATGTTGATCGTATCTTCTATACGGCTCATGCTCGACCTTTCGGTCTTCTGTGTTCCGAGGCCATGTCTGTACATGAGAGACTCATCAAGTCAACCTAAGTGTTTGCATGTGTAAATCTGTCTTACACCCGTTGTATCTGAACGTTGGAATCTATCACACCCGATCATCACGTGGTGCTTCGAAACAACGAACTGTCGCAACGGCGCACAGTTAGGGGGAAAACTTTCTTGAAATTATTATGAGGGATCATCTTATTTACTACCGTCGTTCTAAGTAAACAAGATGCAAAAACATGATAAACATCACATGCAATCAAATAATAGTGACATGATATGGCCAATATCATATAGCTCCTTTGATCCCCATCTTGGGGCTCCATGATCATCTTGTCACCGGCATGACACCATGATCTCCATCATCGTGTCTCCATGAAGTTGCTCGCCAACTATTACTTCTACTACTATGGCTAACACGTTTAGCAATAAAGTAAAGTAATTTACACGGCGTTTCTCAATGACTCGCAGGTCATACAAAAATAAAGACAACTCCTATGGCTCCTGCCGGTTGTCATACTCATCGACATGCAAGTCGTGATTCCTATTACAAGAACATGATCTCATACATCACATATATATCATTCATCATTCATCACAACTTTGGCCATATCACATCGCATGACACTAGCTGCAAAAACAAGTTAGATGTCCTCTAATTGTTGTTGCAAGTTTTACGTGGCTGCAATAGGGTTCTAGCAAGAACGTTTTCTTACCTACGTAAAAGCCACAATGTGAATTGCCAATTTCTATTGACCCTTCATAAGGACCCTGTTCATCGAATCCGATCCGACTAAAGTGGGAGAGACAGACACCCGCCAGCCACCTTATGCAACTAGTGCATGTCAGTCGGTGGAACCGGTCTCACGTAAGTGTACGTGTAAGGTTGGTCCGGGCCGCTTCATCCCACGATGCCGCCGAATCAAGATAAGACTAGTAACGGCAAGCAAATTGACAATATCGACGCCCACAACTACTTTGTGTTCTACTCGTGCATAGTAACTACGCATAGACCTAGCTCATGATGCCACTGTTGGATAATGTTGCAGAAAACAAAAAAAATTCCTACGTTTCACCAAGATCAATATATGGAGTCAACTAGCAACGAGAGGAGAGTGCATCTACATACCCTTGTAGATCGCGAGCGGAAGCGTTCAAGAGAACGGGGATGATGGAGTCGTACTCGTCGTGATCCAAATCACCGATGACCAAGTGCTGAACGGACGACACCTCCGCGTTCAACACACGTACGGAGCGGATGACGTCTCCTCCTTCTTGATCCAGCAAGGGGGAAGGAGAGGTTGATGAAGATCCAGCAGCATGACGGCGTGGTGGTGGATGCAGCAATGAACGCAGCACGGCTTCACCAAGCTTCTGTGAGAGGGAGAGGTGTAGCAGGGAGAGGGAGGTGCCAAGACTTCAGGTGTGGTTGCCCTCCCTCCCCCCTTTATATAGGCCCCCTGGGGGGCGCCAGCCCTGGAGATTGGATCTCCCAAGGGGGGCGGCGGCCAAGGGGGGTGGAGTGCCCCCCAAGGCAAGTGGAGGCGCCCCCACCCTAGGGTTTCCAACCCTAGGTGCAGGGGGGCCAAAGGGGGGGGGCGCACCAGCCCACTATGGGCTGGTTCCCCTCCCCACTTCAGCCCATGGGGCCCTCCGGGATGGGTGGCCCCACCCGGTGGACCCCCGGGACCCATCCGGTGGTCCCGGTACAATACCGGTGACCCCGAATCTTTCCCGATGGCCGAAACTACACTTCCTATATATAATTCTTCACCTCCGGACCATTCTGGAACTCCTCGTGACGTCCAGGATCTCATCCGGGACTCCGAACAACTTTTGGATTACTGCATACTCATATCTCTACAACCCTAGCGTCACCGAACCTTAAGTGTGTAGACCCTACGGGTTCAGGAGACACGTAGACATGACTGAGACGGCTCTCCGGCCAATAACCAACAGCGGGATCTGGATACCCATGTTGGCTCCCACATGCTCCTCGATTATCTCATCGGATGAACCACGATGTCGAGGATTCAAGCAACCCCGTATACAATTCCCTTTGTCAATCGGTACGTTACTTGCCCGAGACTCGATCGTCGGTATCCCAATACCTTGTTCAGTCTCGTTACCAGAAAGTCACTTTACTCGTACTGTAATGCATGATCCCGTGATTAACCACTTGATCACATTGAGCTCATTATGATGATGCATTACCGAGTGGGCCCAGAGATACCTCTCTGTCATACGAAGTGACAAATCCCAGTCTCGATTCGTGCCAACCCAACAGACACTTTCGGAAACACCTGTAATGTACCTTTATAGTCACCCAGTTACGTTGTGACGTTTGGTACACCCAAAGCACTCCTACAGTATCTGGGAGTTGCACAATCTCATGGTCTAAGGAAATGATACTTGACATTCAGAAAAGCTACAGCAAACGAACTACACGATCTTTGAGCTAAGCTTAGGATTGGGTCTTGTCCATCACATCATTCTCCTAATGATGTGATCCCGTTATCAATGACATCCCCATGTCCATAGCCAGGAAACCATGACTATGTGTTGATCAACGAGCTAGTCAACTAGAGGCTCACTAGGGACACATTGTGGTCTATATATTCACACATGTATTACGATTTCTGGATAATACAATTATAGCATAAATAATAGAAAATTATCATGAACAAGGAAATATAATAATCATTTTATTATTGCCTCTAGGGCATATTTCCAACAGTCTCCCACTTGCACTAGAGTCAATCATCTAGTTACATTGTGATGAATCGAACACCCATGGAATTCTGGTGTTGATCATGTTTTGCTCTAGGGAGAGGTTTAGTCAACGGATCTGCGACATTCAGATCCGTATGTACTTTACAAATATCTATGTCTCCATCTTGAACATTTTCACGAATGGAGTTGAAGCGACGCTTGATGTGCCTGGTCTTCTTGTGAAACCTGGGCTCCTTGGCAAGTGCAATAGCTCCAGTGTTGTCACAGAAGAGTTTGATCGGCCCCGACGCATTGGGTATGACTCCTAGGTCGGTGATGAACTCCTTCACCCAAATTGCTTCATGTGCTGCCTCCGAAGCTGCCATGTACTCCGCTTCACATGTAGATCCCGCCACGACGCTCTGCTTGCAGCTGCACCAGCTTACTGCTCCCCCATTCAACATATACACGTATCCGGTTTGTGACTTAGAGTCATCCAGATCTGTGTCGAAGCTAGCGTCGACGTAACCCTTTACGACGAGCTCTTCGTCACCTCCATAAACGAGAAACATGTCCTTAGTCCTTTTCAGGTACTTCAAGATATTCTTGACCGCTGTCCAGTGTTCCTTGCCGGGATTGCTTTGGTACCTTCCTACCAAACTTACGGCAAGGTTTACATCAGGTCTGGTACACAGCATGGCATACATAATAGACCCTATGGCTGAGGCATAGGGGATGACACTCATCTCTTCTATTTCCTCTGCCGTGGTCGGACATTGAGCTGAGCTCAATTTCACACCTTGCAACACAGGCAAGAACTCCTTCTTAGACTGATCCATATTGAACTTCTTCAATATCTTATCAAGGTATGTGCTTTGTGAAAGACCTATGAGGCGTCTTGATCTATCTCTATAGATCTTGATGCCTAATATATAAGCAGCTTCTCCAAGGTCCTTCATTGAAAAACTCTTATTCAAGTAGGCCTTAATGCTGTCCAAAAGTTCTATATCATTTCCCATCAAAAGTATGTCATCTACATATAATATGAGGAATGCTACAGAGCTCCCACTCACTTTCTTGTAAACGCAGGCTTCTCCATAAGTCTGCATAAACCCAAACGCTTTGATCATCTCATCAAAGCGAATGTTCCAACTCCGAGATGCTTGCACCAGCCCATAAATCGAGCGTTGGAGCTTGCACACCTTGTCAGCATTCTTAGGACCGACAAAACCTTCCGGCTGCATCATATACAATTCTTCCTTAAGGAAACCATTAAGGAATGTTGTTTTGACGTCCATTTGCCATATCTCATAATCATTGAATGCGGCAATTGCTAACATGAT
>NW_024113529.1:0-38719 GCF_003073215.2 Triticum urartu
CATCATTAGGAGAATGATGTGATTGACTTGACCCATTCCGTTAGCTTAGCACTTGATCGTTTAGTATGATTGCTATTGCTTTTTCATGACTTATACATGTTACTATGACTATGAGATTATGCAACTCCCGTTTACTGAAGGAACACTTTGTGTGCTACCAAACGTCACAACGTAACTGGGTGATTATAAAGGTGATCTACATGTGTCTCCGAAGGTACTTGTTGAGTTTGCGTATTTCGAGATTAGGATTTGTCACTCCGATTGTCGGAGAGGTATCTCTGGGCCCTCTCGGTAATGCACATCACTATAAGCTTGCAAGCAATGTGACTAATGAGTTAGTTGTAGGATGATGCATTACGAAACGAGTAAAGAGACTTGCCGGTAATGATATTGAACTAGGTATTGAGATACCGACGATCGAATCTCGGGCAAGTAACATACCGATGACAAAGGGAACAAACGTATGTTGTTATGCGGTTTCACCGATAAAGATCTTCGTAGAATATGTCAGAGCCAATATGAGCATCCAGGTTCCGCTATTGGTTATTGACTGGATACGTGTCTTGGTCATGTCTACATAGTTCTCGAACCCGTAGGGTCCGCACACTTAAAGTTTGTTGACGATCGGTATTATGAGTTTTTGTGTTTTGATGTACCGAAGGTAGTTCGGAGTCCCGGATATGATCACGTACATGATGAGGAGTCTCTAAATGGTCGATACGTAAAGATCGATATATTGGACGACTATATTCGGACACCGGAAGTGTTCCGAGTGGTTTCGGATAAAAACCGGAGTACCGGAGGGTTACCGGAACCCCCCGGGGGAGTTAATTGGTCCTCAAGGGCCATAGTGGGAGAAGAGGAGGGGTGGCCAGGGCAGCCGTGCGCCCGCTCCCCCTCTAGTACGAATTGGACAAGGAGGGGGGCACCCCCCCCTTTTTCCTTCTCCTCCTCTCTCCCTTCCTTCCCTCTCCTACTCCAACAAGGAAAAGGAGGAGTCCTACTCCCGCTGGGAGTAGGACTCCCCCCTGGCGTGCCCTCCTCCTAGCCGGCCGCCTCCCCCCTTGATCCTTTATATACGGGGGAGGGGGCACCCTAGAACACACAAGTTGATCTGTTGATCTATTCCAGCCATGTGCGGTGCCCCCCTCCACCATATTCCACCTCAGTTATATCGTAGTGGTGCTTAGGCGAAGCCCTGCGTCAGTAGCAACATCATCACCGTCATCACGTCATCGTGCTGACGGAACTCTCCCGTGAAGCTCTGCTGGATCGGAGTTCACGGGACGTCATCGAGCTGAACATGTGCTGAACTCAGAGGTGTCGTACGTTTGGTACTTGGATCGGTCGGATCGTGAACACGTACGACTACATCAACCGCGTTGTGCTAATGCTTCCGCTTTCGGTCTACGAGGGTACGTGGACACACTCTCCCCTCTCCTTGCTATGCATCACCATGATCCTAAGTGTGCGTAGGAATTTTTTTGAAATTACTACATTCCACAACAGTGGCATCCAAGCCTGGTTTTATGCGTAGATGTTATATGCATGAGTAGAACACAAGTGAGTTGTGGGCGATACAAGTCATACTGCTTACCAGCATGTCACACTTTGGTTTGGTGGTATTGTTGGATTAAGCGGCCCGGACCGACATTACGCGTACGCTTACGCGAGACTGGTTCTACCGATGTGCTTTGCACATAGGTGGCTGGCGGGTGTCAGTTTCTCCAACTTTAGTTGAACCGAGTATGGCTACGCCCGGTCCTTGATAAGGTTAAAACAGCACTAACTTGACGAACTATCGTTGTGGTTTTGATGCATAGGTAAGAACGGTTCTTGCTAAGCCCGTAGCAGCCACATAAAACTTGCAACAACAAAGTAGAGGGCGTCTAACTTGTTTTTGCAGGGTATGTTGTGATGTGATATGGTCAAGGCATGATGCTATATTGTATGAGATGATCATGTTTTGTAACCGAGTTATCGGCAACTGGCAGGAGCCATATGGTTGTCGCTTTATTGTATGCAATGGAATCGCCCTGTAATTGCTTTACTTTATCACTAAGCGGTAGCGATAGTCGTAGAAGCAATATTTGGCGAGACGACAATGATGCTATGATGGAGATCAAGGTGTCGCGCCGGTGACAATGGTGATCATGATGGTGCTTCAGAGATGGAGATCACAAGCACAAGATGATGATGGCCATATCATATCAGTTATATTGATTGCATGTGATGTTTATCTTTTATGCATCTTATTTTGCTTTGATTGGCGGTAGCATTATAAGATGATCTCTCACTAAATTTCAAGATAAAAGTGTTCTCCTTGAGTATGCACCGTTGCCAAAGTTCGTCGTGCCGAGACACCACATGATGATCGGGTGTGATAAGCTCTACGTTCATCTACAACGGGTGCAAGCCAGTTTTGCACACGCAGAATACTCGGGTTAAACTTGACGAGCCTAGCATATGCAGATATGGCCTCGGAACACTAAGGCTGAAAGGTCGAGCGTGAATCATATAGTAGATATGATCAACATAGTGATGTTCACCATTGAAAACTACTCCATCTCACGTGATGACCGGACATGGTTTAGTTGATTTGGATCACGTGATCACTTAGATGATTAGAGGAATGTCTATCTAAGTGGGAGTTCTTAAGTAATATGATTAATTGAACTTAAATTTATCATGAACGTGGTACCTGGTAGTATTTTGCTTGTCTATGTTGATTGTAGATAGATGGCCCGTGTTGTCGTTCCGTTGAATTTTAATGCGCTCCTTGAGAAAGCAAAGTTGAAATATGATGGTAGCAATTACACGGACTGGGTCCGTAACTTGAGGATTATCCTCATTGCTGCATAGAAAAATTACATCCTGGAAGCACCGCTGGGTGCCAGGCCTGCTGCAGATCCTGCTGATGACGTTAAGAACGTCTGGTGGAGTAAAGCTGATGACTACTTGATAGTTCAGTGTGGCATGCTTTACGGCTTAGAACGGGGACTTCAACGGCGTTTTGAACGTAATGGAGCATATGAGATGTTCCAGGAGTTGAAGTTAATATTTCAAGCAAATGCCTGGATTGAGAGATATGAAGTCTCCAATAAGTTCTATAGCTGCAAGATGGAGGAGAATAGTTCTGTCAGTGAACATATACTCAAAATGTCTGGGTATCATAATCACTTGACTAAACTAGGAGTTAATCTTCCTATCGATAGTGTCATCGATAGAGTTCTTCAATCACTGCCACCAAGCTACAAGAGCTTCATGATGAACTATAATATGCAAGGGATGAATAAGACAATTCCCAAGCTCTTCACAATGCTAAAGGCAGCGGAGGTAGAAATCAAGAAGGAGCATCAAGTGTTGATGGTCAACAAGACCACCAATTTCAAGAAAAAAGGTAAAGGGAACACTACTAGAAAAAGGGCTATAGATGGGATTGATACTAATGGCGCACCAGACAAGAGGTGCGCCATTAGTATATACTAATGGCGCACCACCTACTGATACGCCATTAGAGTTGAAACTACTAATGGCGCACCTGGCCCTGGGCGCGCCACTAGTATCAAAAAAAATTTTAACTAGTGCGCCTGTCCAAACATACTAATGGCGCATCCAGATACAGTGCGCCATTACTAGTTGTAACTAGTAATGGCGCACCAGCCGGAAAGTGCGCCACTAATGTTGTTTTTTTATTATATTTTTTATTCCCTTTTTTGCAAAACTACTAATGGCGCACTGTGGGACAGTGCGCCATTAGTATTTTTTTTTCCAAAACTACTAATGGCGCACCACCAGGAGGTGCGCCATTAGTAACCTGGATTACTAATGGCGCATTTAGAGTTGGTGCGCCATTAGTAAGTGGGCAGCAACAAGATATTTTGGACAGCCTCTCCTACCCACACTCACTTTCTCCCCACTTCATTCTCTCCACCTCCTCCTTGTCTCGGGTGCCTCCTCTTTTTCACCTCATTTCCACCATAGATTCATTCAATTTAAGTGGTTAAATTACCTTGTTTTGATAGGTAAGTAAGGGGGGAAGCTATATTTATGTTGTTCTCCCTACAACAATGTGCACATGCACTTTTTATGGCCTAGCTAGATCTATGTATGTTCGTGGTGTTGCATATGTTTGTGGTGTTGCATATGTGTTTGTGTTTGGAGGTGTACCGGTATTTGAAATTCGATAGTTGCCAATATTTTGCCGGAATGTTGATTCATTTCCGTTTCGGCGAGAATTTTGGCATTAAGCATTCTTTTTGGTCCTATTTTTAGGGAAAGTCATGCCAAATTTTTTCTTGGTTCTAAAATATCGTTTTGCTCTACCCTGCAGGAGACCATGGTCCGCATGATGACCGAAGGCATCGTGAATAGGTTTTTGAGGTCCGCGAAGGCCGAGATGCTTCAAAAGAACGAGACGGAGATAAGATGTCCGTGTCGAAGATGCAAGCTGAAGAGCCTTATTGCGGACCCGGAATCCGGGCAGGTGCGGGACCACCTGCTCTTGCGTGGTTTCATGGATGGCTATCGGTGGCAAGGTGATGAAGATGACTACGAAGTCGTCCATGGGGGCCGGGAAAGAAATGAGGAAGGGCAGCAAGACAACCACCGTGGCTCGGGTGGGCGAGAAGACGAAGAATCCCGAGGAGATGATCACGACGGTGATGTTGTACACAGTCATCATGTAGAAGATGCAGGACATGATGATGAGGAAGATGCCGGAGCAGTCGACGGGCATGATCATGAAGATGATGATGCCGGCGGAGCAGACGACGCTGGACCATCGATGGGCTGGGTGTAGGACCCTCATATTCAAGAGCTGCTTCTCAAGCAGACGGATAACGCAAGAGCTGCCGCCCGAGAGAAAGCCAAGATGGATCAACTTGAGTTAGACGCGGTTACTCCATTGTGTGAAGGATGCAGACCCGAGGATACCCGCCTGAAAGTAACGCTCATGGCTCTGGAGATGAAGGTGAAACACAAAATGACCGACGCATGCTTCGACGAGAACATGTCATTCTGGCACGAACGTCTTCCCAAGGGGAACAAGTGCCCGACCAGTTTGGAGGAGGCGAAGAAAATCGTGTGTCCTCTGGATTTACCGCACGTGAAATACCATGTGTGCATGAACAATTGCATCATTTATCGGGATGAGCACGCGGAGTCTACCATATGTCCGGTGTGCGGCGTCACTCGATACAAGAAGAGGAAGAAAGCTCCTCGAAAAGTGGTGTGGTACTTTCCGATCACTCCTCGTCTGCAGCGGTATTTCGCGGACCCTAAGGTAGCAAAGCTCCTGCGTTGGCACACGGATAGGGAGGAGAAGAAGCGAGAAGATGACGCAAATGATCCGGAGATAGATAAAAAAGACAAGATGCTGAGTCACCCTAAGGATGCGAGCCAGTGGCAAGCGTTGAACTTCGAAGACCCAGAATTTGGGAATGATCCAAGGAACATCGTGCTGGGCGCGAGCACCGATGGAGTCAATCCGTTTGGTAGCCAGAGAAGCACACATAGCACCTGGCCTGTGTTTGTGTGGATGTACAACCTTCCCCCTGGTTGTGCATGAAGAGGAAGTACATTCACATGAGTATGCTAATTGAAGGACCGAAACAACCAGGGAACGACATCAATCTGTATCTGGGGCTGTTGAAAGAGGAGCTTGACACGCTGTGGAAAACGCCAGCCAATACATGGGACACCGCAGAGAAAGAATATTTCCCTATGAGAGCCGCGCTGCTCACGACGGTGCACGACTATCTCGGTTATGGATATGTCGCGGGGCAGGTGGTCCACGGATTTTCTGGATGCGTCAGGTGCATGGATGACACAACGTATCGCCAGCTAGATAGAGATCCCGGGTCTTCGAAAACCGTGTTCATGGGACATCGAAGATGGCTTCGCGACGATGACCCGTGGAGAAAACGCAAGGATCTGTTCAATGGTGAAACCGAACCCCGAGGACGCCCGCGTACGAGGAGCGGCGAGGAAATAGACGAGCTGTTGAAAAATTGGAAAGACTACCCACTGCCGGGAAAGAAGCAAAAGGCGCCAGAGCCGGGAAAGAAGCGAAAGGCACCAGAGCCGCTGCTGAAGGTATGGAAAACGAGGTCTGTTTTCTGGGACTTGCCGTACTGGAAGATCCACCGTGTGCCTCACAGCCTTGATGTCATGCATATCACAAAAAACGTGTGCGAGAGTCTGCTTGGTACCCTGCTCAACATGCCAGAGAGGACCAAAGATGGGCCGAAAGCAAGGGCAGACTTGAAATCAATGGGCATCAGGCAGGAGCTTCACGCTATATATGATGATCATGATGATGATGATGATGATGATGATGATGATGATGATGATGATGATGAGGCGAAGCAAGACACGGAAAGTCGTCACAAAGGCAAAAAGGCCAAGAAGACCGGAAATGACTACCCTCCCGCGTGCTTCACTCTAAGTCAAGAGGAGATCGAGCAGTTTTTCACCTGCCTCGTAGGAGTAAAACTTCCTTACGGTTACGCGGGGAAGATAAGCAGATACCTAGACCCAGCGAAGCTGAAGTTCAGTGGGATGAAGTCTCACGACTGTCACGTGCTGATGACGCAGATACTTCCAGTTGCAATCCGTGGGATCATGGACGCGCACGTCCGTGAAACCCTATTTGGCCTATGCAACTTTTTTGATGTCATCTCTCGGAAGTCTGTTGGCGTGAGGCAACTCAGAAGGCTACAGGAAGAGATCGTGGTGATACTATGCGATCTTGAGATATACTTCCCGCCCGCATTCTTCGACGTTATGGTGCATCTGCTGGTCCATATCGTGGACGATATCATCCAACTCGGGCCGATGTTCCTGCACAGCATGATGCCGTTCGAAAGGATGAATGGTGTCATCAAAGGATACGTTCGCAACATGTCACGTCCAGAGGGAAGCATAGCCAGGGGCTTTCTGACCGAAGAGTGCATCTCCTACTGCACGAATTATCTAGGCATCGAGAACCCCGTTGGTCTGCCCGTCAACAGGCACCTCGGCAGGCTCGCTGGATGGGGTCACCGTGAGGGTCGTCGCGAAATGCATGTCGACTTCGATGGTCGACTCGCCGACTTTGAAAGAGCAAACCTAGTCGCGCTACAACACATAGACGTGGTCGATCCTTGGGTGGTACAGCACAAAACCTTTATTAAGAAGACGTACAATGACCGAGGCCAACAGAGGACGGACGGAGATATACTCAAAGAGCACAACTCATGTTTCACGCGTTGGTTCAAGCAGAAGCTTCTGTCGTACCCTTTACATGAGGATTCTTCCGCGGAAGAACAACTCATATTCGCCTTGTCACAGGGCGCCGAGCACAACCTGATGACCTATGAGGCGTACGATATCAACGGCTACACATTCTACACCGAGGCCAAGGACATGAAGAGCGATGGTTATCAGAACTCCGGGGTAACGATGGAATCCTACACCGGTAACGACAAGGACAGATACTACAGAAGGATCGAGGAGATCTGGGAGCTGAGCTACGCTGGAGAGAAGGTCCCGATGTTCCGTGTCAGATGGGCCAAGAGCGTCCTAAAAGAAGACCGGTATTTCACCACCATGGTTATACCCGAAGCCAAATCCAAGACCGCGGGCGCAAACGTCACCGCGAAAAATGAGCCATGGGTACTGGCTTCCCAAGTGGACCAATGCTTCTTCATTACCGACCCGTCAAAGCCCAGTCGTGTTGTCGTGAGGAGAGGCAAAAGGAAGATCATCGGAATGGATGGAGTAGCCAATGAGCAAGACTTCGACAAGTATGGCGAACCGAGGATCGAACATGACGACGATGATGAAGTAGAAGCATACACCACAAGAAGAAGCAGGACCACCCTACCTAAAGGACGTCCGTTCCACAGAAGAACTCCATTTGCGAAAAAGAAGGGCAAGAAGATTGTGAACAGATAGCTAGCTAAGATCGATTGTATTTAAATCATAGCCTTCATTTCTTGATTGTATTTCATGGGAACTTTTTGGACCATCATGAATATTTTTAAATTTCATGGACACTCGATCTCGATCCCCCTCCATCTCGATCGCTATCCCACCTCGCCAGATCCGGTCCCCCTCGCCACCGAGCACCCCCCGGTCCACCGACCGCCGCCGTCGACCCCCCGCACCCTCGATTCCCCTACTCAACCGCCGCCGCCGACCCCCCGCACCCCTCCCCTACTCAACCGCCGCCGCCGACCCCCCGCACCCCTCCCCTACTCACCCGCCGCCGCCGACCCCCCCCACCCCTCCCCTACTCAACCGCCGCCGCCGACCCCCCGCACCCCGCGCACCCTCCCCCGCTCCACCGGCATTACTGTTTGATGTAATTTTTTAAAAAATTATTACTGTCTTATAAAAAAAATATTACTATTATGATTTAAACAAGTTTGAACATATTTAAACACAAATAAGTATCAAACAAAATTTTAAATGGATAAAAAAATTGTGGAGCCTAGGGATCGAACCCAAGACCTCCTGGTGTGAGAACTAGCTGCTGACCAGTCAAGCTAGTAGAGGGGACTTGGTGTGGATCAGTTCAGGTGGAAGATAACCTGTTGGCTCGAGCAGAAATAAAAAAATACTAATGGCGCACCACGATGGGGTGCGCCATTAGTATGGATATACTTATGGCGCACCGAGGGGTGGTGCGCCATTAGTATTGTGCCCGGCCCCATCCATATTCCCCTTCCTCCCCGACCCCTCCCTATCCCCTCTCTCTCCCTCGCCCTCGCCCTTGATCCCCTTCCCCTCTCCTCTCCCGACGCCGCTGCCCCGCCGCCTCGACGCTGCCCCGCCGCCCTGACGCCGCCTCGACGCTGCCCCGCCGCCCCGACGCCGCCTCGACCCCGCCCCGCCGCCCCGACATCCTTGGTGGGAGCCCCTACATTGCCGGATTCGTCGTCGTCTTCAACCTACAGTCACTGGCGCGTCCGCGACGATTGTCGCCATTCTGCTGCTCCTAAGCCACCAACGGGCCATCATGTGCCTCCTCGGTGAGGCACTCAACCATTCCCTTCTCCTTCCCGTGCGGAACCGCCGTCGTATTCGTCGCTCTGTTCGAGGCCGAAGCCATCGTCCGCCATGGCCACGAGCTCGTCATGGCCATGCTTTTTCCCCGCGTCTCTGGCCGCCCCAGTTCGCCCCCTCGCGCGTGTGCACCTGCCCACGGCCGCGCCCCGCCCGCTGCCTTGCAACAGCTGCTGCTGCGCGCGCCTGTAGCCGCCACTGCTGTGTCTAACAGCTGCTGCTGCTGCTAGACATTGAATCGTGCTGCTTCCTTCTTCAGTTAACCCAAGTGTCAATTTTTTTTTCAGTTTCGTCAGAATAAAAATGTACAAGGAGTCATTCTGTCCAACTCTGCTAAAAAATAGTTTTCTTGAGTTTTGATCATCAAGAGGACTCATCTTGTAAACAAACTCGTGCTGATAGTTGCAGCTTGCATTAGCTACAGTTTCAAGTCTTGTGGTTGTGATTACTTGACTACCTTTTTGGTTTTCTGGAAACACGCAGTGAATAATTTCCCATACTGATTCATCCCATATATCATCAATGACAAAGAAGTACCTAAAAAAGTTTAACATCAAGCATGCACTCTGCTCTTTTGTGTGATATGGGACTTGGGACTTGGGAATTGGTTCTTTCTTACTACAGTCTTGCTGCTATAGTATGGCTCTGTTCTTGGTGGAGTACAATTTTGTATAAAATGAAATGCAAGGTTGCTGATACTGTAACCCAGATCACACAGATCAATTTTTTTTCAATTTATGCAACTGTAAGAGTACCAACCAGATTACACAAATCATTTTTGATCTGCAAGGTTGTTGTTGCTGTGATGGAGTAACTCTATAAGATGGAGTACATGAGTACTGTAGTAGTAACTCTTGATTAATTATGGCATTGTGTGTCATAATTTGCTAGGTTGCATGGCATGTGCTGGATGAAGCTTATGGTGTAGTATCTTAATTGACTGATGTTGATGAACCTTTCCTGTACATATTTGGTTTGGTTGATTGCCTGGCATGAGCTAGATGAAATGATCTATTTCTCCTGATGTGAAATGATCCCTTTCTCCTGAAATGTTGATTAATTTCCGTTTCGGTTGAGAATGGGGCACTCCTAGGTCAAGAAAATTAGCAAAGGTCATGCCCAATTTTCTTGACCTAGAAGGTGCCCGATTCTCAACCGAAACTTTTATTTGTGAGCCTTGAGAAGATTAATTGGTTCCACAATGCAAGCCAACTTTTATTTCTCTTGCCTGGTTCTAACAGTTTTCAGTGTTCCATCTTTCTAGTCTCCTATGTTGAATAGAGACATACAATTTTCAGTGTTAAATCAATTGTGTGATCTCTTTTTCTATGTTTCAAGGACTGCCCAATACAAGTAAAGCAATTCCATCCGCCTCGCCCTCTCACCACGGCCACAGAGGCTCCTGGATCTGGACCAGCCGCCGCCGGACAGTAGCAGGTTAGTAAGCCTCTCTCTCTATCTCTCTCCATTCATGTACCTTCCCCTGGCCTGTTGTGACTCACTCAACCCCCATTTGCATCTAGGCAGGCTGCATCCGTCACCGGCAGGCAGGCGACATACATCACCGGCAAACCTCCCACGCACCGTGCCTCGGACGCACAGCAGCAAGTCAGACCCCCCCTCTCTCTCTCTCTCTCTGGCACGATGAGTTATAGGATCAATGCCTAAGTTTTGTTGAGCACACAGATTTCTTTTCTGTAAGCATTGGTATTATGTGCTTCCCATAGTTGGTATAAGATGATTTAAGCTTAACAAACAAAATGCACACCGAAACACCCCCAATTCCAGCTCCTTGAATTCTTAGAACTATGGATACCCAGCTCCACTAATTCATGGGCCTGTTTGCGAGAGCACCAGCTCTAAATAAATTGTTAACATCAGTTGGATGTTCAAGCAATTGGCATGCCATGGCATAGAGGTACAGAAATCTTACACAGGGTCAGCACCAGCTTCCAGTAACAGTTTCAAGCATTGAGCAAAAATTTGCTTAAGTAATTCTAACTTTCCAAGGCCTAACACAACAAAAATGAATACTGCAGGCACGATACCTCCACCAGGAGCTTGACACATTTCAGTGAGGGAGCAGTTATAGCAACGAGAAGAGGGGTGTCAACACCACCGGGTAGTTTCTTGTTACACTGGCAAAAACAGATTACACACGATTTACTATACTGAAGTAAGATGTAGGAAAGAGCAAACAAATAGAAGGAAGAATGCATTTGTTGTCCTGTGGCCTTCTGTAAAAGAGAAAGGGAAAAAATCAATAGCATTGCAAAAGCAAACATGTATCAACTGAAAGGAGGAGAAGTAGTTTATTTCATAGAGTAAACATTAGCACTATTTGACAGTAAAAGGTTTTAGCTAATTTGAATTAACTGAAAGCAGCAGTACATCATTTTTATTGACAGTAAAATGTTCAAAGAAACAGATATGTAAAACCCCCATAGTTATGTCTTTCATACAATATGCCATGAAAAGGTGTGCCATTTTCATAGAAGAGCAAACCGGCCTGCCTTTCGGCCTTTTGGTTGCAAGTGCATTTCACTCAAATCACTCAGTAAGTGATGGCATTCCTTGTGAAATGTTCAAATTAGCTAAAACCTGTGCATATGTAAAAGGTTCAGTAAGTGATGACAGTAAAATGTTCAAAGAAACAGCTGAAACTCCTCTACCGGTGGTTGCACTTGTCTGCAGGATATGTAAAACATTTTTATTGACAGTAAAATGTTCATTTAGTTTTAGTAAACAAATATTGCCAAGCATGACATGGCCTTTGTGATCTCCTACTCCTGAATTTTCATGTCACTTGTGCTATTAGTAGTTTTTTGACAGTAAAAGGAATTTTCATGTCACTTGTGCTATCAGTACACTACAAGTGAATTTTCATGTCACTTGTGCTATTTATGTGGTCTGAAACTTGTCAAGTGATGTTGCTGTTGCTATCTGCGAGTTGCTGCTGCTAGTTGTGATTTTGTCAAGTGATGCTGCTACTACTTGTGATCTTCTAAAATAACCCCTTTCTCCTGAAATGTTGATTAATTTCCGTTTCGGTTGAGAAATGGGGCACTCCTAGGTCAAGAAAATTAGCAAAGGTCATGCCCAATTTTCTTGACCTAGAAGGTGCCCGATTCTCAACCGAAATAAAAATTAATTTGCTTTAGTGGTTGGATTAGTTTAGTATTTTTTCACACACTCAGACACCCTTGCTTTCCATGTGTGTGAGAGAGATAGTGAGAGGAGACAAGAAGAAGGGGGTTAGGAAGATGTTGCCTGCTCATCAAAGCTAACCATCTCCCCCTTTTCACCCCTTTTCCTTTGTCTTTTGTGGGTTGCAAGGAAGCTACTGTCTTAGCTAGCTTAGCTTGTGCACAAATCCCAGTGTTACAACCTTGTATCTTTGCAGCAACCAACTTTCTAGACACACCCCTGCATCATGCAACAGTGCCTTCAAGATCCAAGGCAATATCACAAACATCATAGGCAATTTGACCAAACTCAAAACCTTGTATCTTTGCAGCAACCAACTTTCTAGACACACCCCTCAAGAACTAGGTTACCCTGAGAACGTGGACTTGGACCTTAGCAACAACACACTAACAGGTTCTATCCCAAAACACCTAGGCAATATCACAAACATCTCTCAATTGTTCCTTGACAATAACCAACTTTTTGGCGACATTCCTCGAGAATTAGGTTATTTGGTCAACTTAGAGATCTTGTTCCTTGACAATAACCAACTTTTTGACCAAACTTTGTTCCTATTTATAGAGAAACATGGCCAACAACGATGAGGCCGGGGGTTCGGGCGGCAAGAAATTCTGGGAGCTGTCCCAGGAGATGGAGGAACAACCTCACTTATATGAGGATGCCGCCTTCCCCACCGATCCTGAGACCACTGATGGTACCGCCGAGGATGACCCCACTGATGCCACCACTAATGGTGCCGCCGAGGATGCCACCACTGATGATGGCGGCGCACACACAGATGGCAGCCAACCGAAGAGGCAACGGAAGGACCGGCGCCCGACCGTGCTCCGCACCCTCAAGGAGGAAGTTACTGAAGTGGACTCCAACGGGAATCCAACGGCACCCGAACGAATAGTCAAGGGGTACTCGCTTCAGCTCGGGTGCATTCTCCGGAGCACCTTCTCGATCAACACCGAGAACCTCAGGCATCCTGATCGAGGGAATTTGCGCAACCTCCTCTTCACGAAGCTGCACGAACGATACAAGTTCCCCGCTGAATTTGAAAACACAAGCCTCAAAGGGAATAAAGTGAACAATGCTGCCCTCACGAAGATGAGCACGGCCCTGTCTACTTGGAAAAGCAATGTGAAGAGAATGATCGAGAAAGGTGAGAGTTATGAGAAGATTAAGGAGAAAAATCCTTCGATCACCGAAGATGACTACAACGACTTCAAGATCAATTGCTCGAGCACCGCAAGCTCCGAATCAAGTAGGTGGGGGAAAGAAATGCGGGAGCTGAACTTAGGGGAACACACACTCGGTCCCGGCGGTTACAGAGTGGCGGAGCCTATATGGGACAAGGAGGAGGCGGACCCTGCCGAGCAAGGCCTACCGCCCCTCTTCGATAAATACGGTGACAAGCAGACCAAGAACTTTGTCAGGGCCCGGTACAAGAAGGAACCGAAAACAAAGGAGCTTACCATGGATCCGAAGACCAGGGCGCTTGAGCTTGTTCTGGTAAGGAATACACCCCCGCGTAATTAGCTCCATATGGTTGCATTCTAATTAATGAAGCCAAATTTCTAAATGGTTCACATTCCTTCCGCAGGCGACTGAAAGCAGTAGCGCGGGGTCGACTAAGAGCAACCCTTGGGACACCACTCTAAATAGGGCGTTGAATGTAATGAAGAACAAGGATAAGCTCAGTAAGCCGACGTCAGCTGGTCGTGTGGCCGGCAAAGGCTTGTCGACAAAATGGTCGTCATACTATAACACTGGTGGGCGAAAGGAGAAAAATACCAGCTCGGAAAGCCAGGCGCGCGAGGTTCAAGAACTCAGGGCACAGGTTGCGCGGATTCTGGAGATTGTCCAAGAGCAAGTGCAACAACAACTCGGAGCGATGATCACCGCCATTGTGCCTACCTTGATCTAGGGGATTAGTGCGTGGATTGCGGGCGGCCAACAGGGGCCGCCCCCGATTCCTAGCTTCACGGCCAGCAACTCGCAGAACGCAATGGCGGGGCCATTGGTGTCTCCGGCGGAGGCGGCATTGGTGTCTCCGACGCCGGCACGGGAGCTTAATGCACCCGGGTGTACATCGGCCGGCACCTCTGCAGCAAGCGGCCCCTCCGTCAACTGCACGCCTGCCGTTGGCGGTGCCTCGACATTAGACGAGCTCGACGCCATCATCACGGTAACTAATTAAGCCTCTCTCGACCGAGGACTTCATATCCTTGCCTTTGACTGGGCATCCCTGACGCCCTACATGTTTTCGCAGGGCGCCGCCGACGTTCCGTGCACTCTCCTGCACTTCGTGAACAACGAGTTGGTCGATGTCGCCAAGGGCAAAATCGTTCAACCGGGCAACCCCTTGTTCCACCGTACCCAGATGCCACCCAACTTGTTTAGGGTTCAACTGGTTCGGGTGCTGCCAGGCTGCGACGAGTTGTTACCTCCGATTCGACCCGTCGGGGCCGATGATGATGACGTGATGACCCTCAGCGCCTGCCTGAGCTGGCCCCTGCTTTGGCCGAAGAGCCAGATTCGTTTGGGGGCGGGGGACACCACCCCAAAGACAACACCGCCAGTCGTGCCGGCGCCAAGTCGGCCCCATGGCAAGACCGCCGCAACGGTGCCGGACATCCCTATGCCACTGGATCCAAACATGCATATGGCACAGGATCAGAACGACGACGACGATGATACATTTGCCAACGTCGATCAGTACTTTGCCGATCATGGGTACGGTGGCGACTTCATGGGGCCTCCTTCTCAAGAACCCAACCCAACAAAAGACGTGCGCGATCTAGCTAGTACCGCGGAGAAGCCAAGTTGCAACAGGCGTCGTCTGCAGTTCAGCTCTCAGGAGACGCCTCCAGCTGCCGACTTCACCGAGCCTCAGATAGGCGAGGTGCGAAATATGATCAGCCCCAACACACTCAAGAAGGCGGTCTGTGAGCAGAACTCGGTCCCATTACAGGAGAAGAAGAAGGCACACAAAAGAAAGACTAACAAGGGTGCGGGCCAGCCGGCACCGAGTATGATCCGTGCTCAGGATGGGCCACCTTCACCTGAGGATATCTCGAGGAGGGTGCATGTGGCGGGTAGGCCGATGCTACCGAGAAATATGCTCGATGCTGCAACCGGTGCTATGCGGAGTCTGCATAACAGTGTTCTTTCTTTGGAGAAGCGGCGTCTCGGAGAGAAGGATGTGGCATACCCGGTTTTCGCAGCCAAGGTGCCAGAGGGCAAGGGCTTTGTGGATAACTCCATCGGGGGTACGATCGTCCTGCGGTTTGATGACATCCACGCTATGTTGAACCTTCATCCGCTGCACTACACCTTCGTTCGGCTATTTTCGCTGAGTATGGAGATGCGGATCATTCGCGATAAGACCCCGGACATCGTGATAGTCGACCCCTTCTACATGCGTGCCAAGATCTTGGGCAGCGCTGGGGACCGGCAAGTCGCGAGTTCTTACCTCGAAGGCGTCATTCTGGCAAACCAAGATAAGGATAACTTCCTCGTGCCTTACTTTCCCGAGTAAGTCCTCCCCTCAACCGCCCCGTAACATATGAATTCTTAGATTTCGATCGTTTTTCTTTTAACATTCTGTGTTTTCTGCAGTCACACACGTTGCACGCTCATCCTCCTAAGCCCCAAATATTCCATGGCCACGTATTTCGACCCGGACCGTCAGTCGAACGTAGACTACACAAATGTCAAGAAGGTTCTTGATGATGTTCTCCCCGGCTACGTCAAATCTGGAGGCACCTTCACCAGGCCTATTCGTAAGTACGGTAAGCACGTGTTCTCCCACAATACGATGTTCTGCTGCGTCAAGCAGCCGCCTGGCGGTCAGAAGGGTGCCTACTACGCCATCCATCACATGCGGGCGATCATACGGGACCATCATCACCTTCTGCTACCGAGTAGACTCAAAGATTGGGCCGTGAGCGTGTCGGCAATCCAGGACGCGGACATCAGACAAGAATTCTTTCGCATCCAGTCGGAGTTTGCGGAAATCATCCATCAAGATGTCCTTCATACCTCGGGGCAGTTCTACCTCAGAAATCAACCGTCCAATAGTGGCATCGACACAATCCTACAAATGCAGGCTGACAACGCCCGTTCTTTCATGACTCCCACGATAGACGGCGGCTTCATCCACGCTCCGGTCCCTTGAGTCGAGTCGAAAGCAGTGATGTTGTTTCTAGTTCTGAAACATCGATTGGCTCATGTTGTAATTAAACTTTAATGAACTTGTAGTATGTCTCTTTGGTTTCGAGAGTCGTTCAACTTAAGATGTAATCGATGCTATTAATGTCTTGCTTTTCTCTTCCGATCGTTCTATTGCATACTTATATATTGCTTATGTACTGTCTGTGAATTGGTACTAACATTTCATTTGGCTACTGCATAGCGATGCCGTGGTATGTCGTGTACAAGGGTAAGGTTCCCGGAGTCTACGACGACTGGGAGGAGTGTCGGAGACAGGTTCACCGATTCAGCGGTAACAGTTACAAAGGGTACGCCACTAGGGCCGAGGCCGAATCTAGATACACCCGCTATCTAGCGGGAGAGGGGAGGGAGCGTTGGAGGAACCGGATGAAGACGAGTTTCATCGTGATGATGCTCATCGTGATGACCACAGCTCTCTTCTATGTGATGGTAGTTTAGATGATCAATATCGACTTGTAATGTGAAGACAAACTCGCGGTCTCGAGACTTGTAATATAATGTTCTATCTTTGTTCGGTCTTTTCAATTTGGAGACTAATATGATGAATTGTATTCGGAGACTAAAATGATGAATTGTATTCAGAGACTAATCTTCTACTGTATTCGATGAATCTGTTGTTGATGTGTGCTGTTTATATTTTGTCCAATTATACATTTTGTAACCTGTGCAAAAAACAGAAAATAAAAAAATAAAAAAAACCTAATATTCATACTAATGGCGCATCACACCATAGTGCGCCATTAGTATGCCAAAGGATACTAATGGCGCATCATTAGACAGTGCGCCATTAGTATGCCGAACTTACTAATGGCGCATCTCGTTGTCGTGCGCCATTAGTATGCCAAAGCACCTGGGTATACATGGCCCCCTGGGAGGCATACTAATGGCGCACTGTTGTATATACTAATGGCGCATCTGAGGTGTGCCATTAGTATACCAGATACTAATGGCGCACCCGTGGTGCGCCATTAGTAAAATATACTAATGGCGTGCTACTAATGGCGCACCACTAATGCGCCATTAATGGCCAAATTAGGTGCGCCATTAGTAGGCCTTTTCCTAGTAGTGGAAGAAGAAGTAGAACTTCAAGAAGAACAGCAAACAAGTTGCTGCTCAGGAGAAGAAACCCAAGTCTGGACCTAAGCCTTAGACAGAGTGCTTCTACTGCAAATAGACTGGTCACTGGAAGCGGAACAGCCCCAAGTATTTGGCGGATAAGAAGGATGGCAAGGTGAACAAAGGTATATGTGATATACATGTTATTGATGTGTACCTTACCAGAGCTCGCAGTAGCACCTGGGTATTTGATAATGGTTCTGTTGCTAATATTTGCAACTCGAAACATGGACTACGGATTAAGCGAAGACTGGCTAAGGACGAGGTGATGATGCGCATGGGAAATGGTTCCAAAGTCGATGTGATCGTCGTCAGCATGCTACCTCTACATCTACCTTCGGGATTAGTTTTACACCTAAATAATTGTTATTTGGTGCCAGCGTTAAGCATGAACATTATGTCTGGATCTTGTTTGATGCGAGACGGTTATTCATTTAAATTTGAGAATAATGGTTGTTCTATTTATATGAGTAATATCTTTTATGATCATGCACCCTTGAAGAGCGGTCTATTTTTGTTGAATCTCGATAGTAATGATACACATATTCATAATGTTAAAGCCAAAAGATGCAGAGTTGATAATGATAGTGCAACTTATTTGTGGCACTGCCGTTTGGGTCATATTGGTGTAAAGCACATGAAGAAACTCCATACTGATGGACTTTTGGAATTACTTGATTATGAATCACTTGGTACTTGCGAACGATGCCTTATGGGCAAGATGACTAAGACGCCATTCTCCGGAACAATGGAGCGAGCAACAGATTTGTTGGAGATCATACATACTGATGTATGTGGTCCAATGAATATTGAGTCTTGCGGTGAGTATCGTTATTTTCTCACCTTCATAGATGATCTGAGAAGATATGGGTATATCTACTTAATGAAACATAAGTCTGAAACATTTGAAAAGTTCAAAGAATTTTAGAGTAAAGTGAAAAATCATCATAACAAGAAAATAAAGTTTCTACGATCTGATCGTGGAGGAGAGTATTTGAGTTACGAGTTTGGTCTACATTTGAAACAATGTGGAATAGTTTCGCAACTCACGCCACCTGGAACACCACAGTGTAATGGTGTGTCCGAACATCGTAATCGTACTTTACTAGATATGGTGCGATCTATGATGTCTCTTACTGATTTACCGCTATCGTTTTGGGGTTATGCTTTAGAGATGGCTGCATTCACGTTAAATAGGGCACCATCAAAATCCGTTGAGACGACGCCTTATGAACTATGGTTTGTCAAGAAATCAAAGTTGTCGTTTCTTAAAGTTTTGGGGCTGCGATGCTTATGTGAAAAAGCTTCAACCTGATAAGCTCGAACCCAAATCGCAGAAATGTGTCTTCATAGGATACCCAAAGGAAACTATTGGGTACACCTTCTATCACAGATCCGAAGGAAAGACATTCGTTGCTAAGAATGGATCTTTTCTAGAGAAGGAGTTTCTCTCGGAAGAAGTGAGTGGAAGGAAAGTAGAACTTGATGAGGTAACTATACCTGCTCCCTTATTGGAAAGTAGTTCGTCACAGAAACCGGTTCCTGTGACACCTACACCAATTAGTGAGGAAGCTAATGATGATGATCATGAAACTTCAGATCAAGTTACTATCGAACCTTGTAGGTCAACCAGAGTAAGATCCGCACCAGAGTGGTACGATAATCCTATTCTGGAGGTCATGTTGCTAGACCATGACGAACCTACAAACTATGAGGAAGTAATGATGAGCCCAAATTCCGCAAAATGGCTTGAGGCCATGAAATCTGAGATGGGATCCATGTATGAGAACAAAGTGTGGACTTTGGTTGAGTTGCCCGATGATCAGCAAGCCATCGAGAATAAATGGATCTTCAAGAAGAAGAGAGATGTTGATGGTAATGTTACTGTCTACAAAGCTCGACTTGTTGCGAAAGGTTTTCGACAAGTTCAAGGAGTTGACTATGATGAGACCTTCTCACCCGTAGCGATGCTTAAGTCCGTCTGAACCATGTTAGCTATTGACGCATTTTATGATTATGAAATTTGGCAAATGGATGTAAAGACTGCATTCCTGAATGGATTTCTGGAAGAAGAGTTGTATATGATGCAACCTGAAGGTTTAATCAATCCAAAAGGTACTGATAAAGTGTGCAATCTCCAGTGATCCATTTATGGACTGGTGCAAGCTTCTCGGAGTTGGAATAAATGCTTTGATAGTGTGATCAAAGCATATGGTTTTATACAGACTTTTGGAGAAGCCTGTATTTACAAGAAAGTGAGTGGGAGCTCTGTAGCATTTCTAATATTATATGTGGATGACATATTGTTGATTGGAAATGATATAGGATTTCTGGATAGCATAAAAGGATACTTGAATAAGAGTTTTTCAATGAAGGACCTCGGTGAAGCTACTTACATATTGGGCATCAAGATCTATATAGATAGATCAAGATGCTTAATTAGACTTTCACAAAGCACATACCTTGACAAAGTTTTGAAGAAGTTCAAATGGATCAGGCAGGGAAAGGGTTCCTGCATGTATTACAAGGTGTGAAGTTGAGTAAGACTCAATGCCCGACCACTGCAGAAGATAGAGAGAAAATGAAAGATGTTCCCTATGCTTCAGCCATAGGCTCTATCATGTATGCAATGCTGTGTAGCAGACCTAATGTGTGCCTTGCTATTAGTTTAGTAGGGAGGTACCAAAGTAATCCAAGAGTGGATCACTGGACAGCGGTCAAG
This sequence comes from Triticum urartu, assembly GCF_003073215.2. Lineage (NCBI taxonomy): Eukaryota > Viridiplantae > Streptophyta > Magnoliopsida > Poales > Poaceae > Triticum > Triticum urartu. Next base: position 20,318 of record NW_024113529.1, read on the forward strand.
AACATCCTGAAGTACCTGAAAAGGACTAAGGATATGTTTCTCGTTTATGGAGGTGACAAAGAGCTCATCGTAAATGGTTACGTTGATGCAAGCTTTGACACTGATCCGGACGATTCTAAATCGCAAACCAGATACATGTTTATATTAAACGGTGGAGCTTTCAGTTGGAGCAGTTCTAAATAGAGTGTCATGGCAGGATCTACATGTGAAGCGGAGTACATTTCTGCTTCGGAAGCAGCAAATGAAGGAGTCTGGATGAAGGAGTTCATATCCGATCTAGGTGTCATACCTAGTGCATCGGGTCCAATGAAAATCTTTTGTGACAATACTGGTGCAATTGCCTTGGCAAAGGAATCCAGATTTCACAAGAGAACCAAGCACATCAAGAGATGCTTCAACTCCATCAGGGATCAAGTCCAGATGGGAGACATAGAGATTTGCAAGATACATACGGATCTGAATGTTGCAGACCCATTGACTAAGCCTGTTCCACGAGCAAAACATGATCAGCACCAAGGCTCCATCGGTGTTAGAATCATTACTGTGTAATCTAGATTATTGACTCTAGTGCAAGTGGGAGACTGAAGGAAATATGCCCTAGAGGCAATAATAAACTTATTATTTATTTCCTTATATCATGATAAATGTTTATTATTCATGCTAGAATTGTATTAACCGGAAACATAATACATGTGTGAATACATAGACAAACAGAGTGTCACTAGTATGCCTCTACTTGACTAGCTCGTTGATCAAAGATGGTTATGTTTCCTAGCCATAGACATGAGTTGTCATTTGATTAACGGGATCACATCATTAGGAGAATGATGTGATTGACTTGACCCATTCCATTAGCTTAGCACTTGATCATTTAGTATGATTGCTATAGCTTTTTCATGACTTATACATGTTCATAATGACTATGAGATTATGCAACTCCCATTTACCGGAGGAACACTTTGTGTGCTACCAAACGTCACAACGTAACTTGGTGATTATAAAGGTGCTCTACAGGTGTCTCCAAAGGTACTTGTTGAGTTGGCGTATTTCAAGATTAGGATTTGTCACTCTGATTGTCGGAGAGGTATCTCTGGGCCCTCTTGGTAATGCACATCACTATAAGCCTTGCAAGCAATGTGGCTAATGAGTTAGTTGCGGGATGATGCATTACGGAACAAGTAAAGAGACTTGTCGGTAATGAGATTGAACTGGGTATTGAGATACCGACGATCGAATCTCGGGCAAGTAACATACCGATGACAAAGGGAACAAATGTATGTTGTTATGCGGTTTGACCGATAAAGATATTCGTAGAATATGTAGGAGCCAATATGAGCATCCAGGTTCTGCTATTGGTTACTGACTGGAGACGTGTCTCAGTCATGTCTACATAGTTCTTGAACCCGTAGGGTCCGGATGCTTAAAGTTTGGTGACGATCGGTATTATGAGTTTTTGTGTTTTGATGTACCGAAGGTAGTTCGGAGTCCCTGATATGATCACGGACATGACAAGGAGTCTCGAAATGGTCGAGACATAAAGATTGATATATTGGACGACTATATTCGGACACCGGAAGTGTTCCGAGTGGTTTAGGATAAATATCGGAGTACCGGAGGGTTACCGGAACCCCCCGGGGAGTTAATTGGGCCTCATGGGCCTTAGTGGGAGAAGAGGAGGGGCGACCAGGGAATCCGCGCGCCCCCTCCCCCTCTAGTCCAAATTGTACAAGGAGGGGGGCGGCTCCCCCCTTTTTCCTTCTCCTCCTCCCTCCCTTCCTTCCCTCTCCTACTCCAACAAGGAAAAGGAGGAGTCCTACTCGCGGTTGGAGTAGGACTCCCCCCTGGCGCACCCTCCTCCTGGCCGGCCACCTCCCCCCTTGCTCCTTTATCTACGGGGGCAGGGGGGCACCCTAGAACACACAAGTTGATCTGTTGATCTATTCCAGCCGTGTGCGGTGCCCCCTCCACCATATTCCACCTCGGTTATATCGTAGCGGTGCTTAGGCGAAGCCCTGCGTCGGTAGCAACATCATCACCGTCATCACGTCGTCGTGCTGACGGAACTCTCCCATGAAGCTCTGCTGGATCGGAGTTCGCGGGACGTTATCGAGCTGAACGTGTGCTGAACTTGGAGGTGCCGTACGTTCGGTACTTGGATCGGTCGGATCGTGAAGACGTACGACTACATCAACCGTGTTGTGCTAACGCTTCCGCTTTCGGTCTACGAGGGTACGTGGACACACTCTCCCCTCTCGTTGCTATGCATCACCATGATCCTGAGTGTGCGTAGGAATTTTTTTTGAAATTACTACGTTCCCCAACATCCTATTCATCAATATCAATCAAGCAGGACATAGGGTATTACCTCCGTAGAGAGGGCCTGAACTTGGGTAAACATTGTGTCCCTTGTCTCCTGTTACCATCGACCTTAGACGCATAGTTCGGGGCCCCCTACCCGATATCCGCCGGTTTTGACACCGACATTGGTGCTTTCATTGAGAGTTCCACGGTGCCATCGACAACAAGATCGATGTCTCGCCTTGTTCTCAAGGATAATATCACCACTGGAGGAACGCTAGCTCCAGGCCAAACCCCCGGCTGGGCAGCTTTACCATGACCACCCGTTCGGTCATTAAGCCGACGATGACCTCTCGGGTCATTGAAAACCCCCTTCGTATCAACTCCGAACACTCCAAGCAGATGGATCCAGCGTAGCTTTCATCTTTAAACGAGCTCCTAGATTGCATCACCGCCCTGGGGGTCGCTACAGACTACGATCAGATTGGGCTTAAACCCGATCAGAGAGAAATCAAATCTCCGCCGATCACCCACCAGATAGCGGTAGTCGAGGAGCGAGTTGATAACTCTTCCTCCATATTAAGGACGGACTATGTCCGGATCTCCGGTCTCAAAGAGCCGGACACCTACCCACGAGGTGAAGCATCCTGCCCTCCGAACATGGAATCGGACGACGGGCCAAAGAAATTAGTGGACATCCCGGAGCCTGATCTGCTAAGTTCGGAAGACCTTCAGACTCCAGATCCAAAACTGGGGCAGGGTTCAGATTTAAATCCACCCACCCACCCGAATACAAGCACTCTCATAGCATAAAACAGCAGTCTCAGGAAATGGTCCACCACTTCTGGGCCAGATTCCTTCTTGTCAAAAACAAGATTAAAGTTGCCGCGACGAGGAAGCGATCTCAGTGTTCCGCAACAATTGCAGGGACGAAGGAATCCTCAACGCTATCAACCGTTGTCGCATCCTACACTTCGCTCACTTGGCAACTATCATACAGAAGTACAGTGCAATGGGAAGCGCCTGGAAAACTTAAGCAGCTCATTGGGAATCATCGGTCCCCACTCAACCCCTCATTCAGGCGAAAAGGGCGCACCCTTGCAACACGCCCGGCTTAATAGTAAAGAAATACAAGTCCAGTATGGGGCGCGGAACTGTTCTGGAAGGATGGCTCGATGGGCCATGCAAAATACACGCAACACCGGATAACATACCAACACATAGCCTTAGAGCATGTTGGATACTCCGGCAAGTGGCCAAGAGCGGCGAGGATATCCTCACCAAGAATAACCCAGAACAACACCCCCGAGAGGACAACGACCCAAAGTACTGATGGTCTTCGAGACATTCTCCACAAACAATAGGCGCAAGAGAGCACTACGCGGACTCACCGAAGTCTGTCAAATAGGAGCAATAAAACCTTGGAATGACACGGCTATAACTTTTAATGCCGGCGACGAACCAAAATACAGGACAGTCCGAGCACCAGCCGCCTTGGCCCTCAGTCCAATTGTGGACGGCTTTCGGCTTACCAAGGTCCTCATGGACGGCAGCATTGGACTAAACCTCATCTACGAGGACACACTCCACAAAATGGAAATAGACAGGAGCCGCATTGAGCAAAGCAGCACGACCTTCCGAGGAATTAACCCCAGTCGGGAGGCGTGGTGTGCGGGAAAATAACACTCGACGTGGTATTCGGCACGCCGAAGAATTATCGGTCCGAAGAAATAACCTTCCAAGTGGCCCCTTTCAACAGCGGGTATCACGCCCTCTTAGGGCGAGATGCATTTACGCGCTTCCAAGCGGTACCCCATTACGGATACATGAAGCTTAAGATTCCTGGGCCCAATGGTATAATCACTCTAGCTAGTGATCCGGACATAGCACTCTGTGCCGAGAATAAAACCGCATCCTTGGCCCTCGAGGCATTGCCCGAAGTCCTCGCGGTCGAAGAATTAGCCGCGCTGCGCTCTACGGTGGACAGGGATGATGTCGTCCTTGACAAATGACCCAAATCCACCTCCTTCAAACTAACAGAAGAAATAGTCAAATTCCAAGTCCATCCAATGGACCGAAAGAAGATAGCATCCATCGGAGCACAATTAGATCCAACGGTTGACGCCGCGCTACGAGAGTTCCTGCACGAAAATTGGGATATATTCGCCTGGCGCCCTTCTGATATGCCAGGAATCCCACGCGAGTTGGCCAAACACAGCCTCAATATTTTAAAGGGATATAAACCGGTCAAGAAAACACTGTGGCGCTTTTCTGAACCCAAACGTCAAGCTATGGGGGAGGATCTAGCCAAGTTAATTGAGGCCGGATTCATTAGAGAAATAAAACATTCGACTGGCTGGCAAACCTGGTGATGGTACCAAAGAAGGACAAATCCTGGCGGTTGTGCGTCGATTTTAAAGACCTCAATAAGGCTTGCCCTAAGGATCCCTTCCCCCACCCCCGCATTGATCAAATCATTGATGCCACCGCAGGACACGACTCACTGTGTTTCCTGAATGCATATTCCGGATACCATCAAATCAAAATGAGGAGTCCGATCAAGCTGCAACAGCATTCATTACCCCCATATGGCCATTCTGCTTCAACACCATGCCCTTCGGGCTCAACAACGCCGGTGCCACATACCAACGCATGAGTCAAACATGCCTGGAGAAGCAGATCTGCAAGACAGTTGAAGCTTACGTGGATGACGTCGTCATCAAAACCAGGCGCGTCGAAACATTAATAGACGATTTACGTCTCACATTCGATAACCTCCGTGCATATGACATCAAGCTCAATCCTGAAAAGTGCGTTTTCGGTGTCCCCGCCGGAAAACTGCTGGGCTTCATCGTTTCCAACAGAGGAATTGAAGCAAATCCAGCCAAAATCTGAGATCTGTCACAATTGGCTATGCCAACAGACCTTAAACAAGTCCAAAAGCTCACGATTTGCGTGGCAGCTCTAAGCCGCTTTATCTCTAGATTGGGAGAAAAGGCACTGCCACTCTATCGCCTTCTACGGCGAACCGATCACTTCGAGTGGACGGACGCGGCAACAGCCGGACTGGAGGAAACAAAAACCCTTCTTGCGAGCAACCCAATCCTGGCCGCGCCAAACGTCGGCGAACCGATGTTGTTATACATACCGGCAACACATCAGGTGGTGAGCGTCGTGCTCGTCGTCGAACGAGAACAGGACTGACACAATTTCCCGCTTTAGAAGCCAGTATACTACGTATCCACTATCCTTACACCATGCAAATCCCGGTACCCCCATTAACAAAAGATAGCATACGCGGTCTTCATGGCATCCCAAAAGCTCCATCACTACTTCCAGGAGTGTTCGATCATGGTGGCTTCCGAAGTACCACTCAATGACATTATAAACAACCGCGATGCCACGGGTCGGATTGCCAAAAGGGCCATTGAGCTCATTCCATTTGATATTACATACAAACCACTTCGAGCTATTAAATCCCAAGCACTGGCTGACTTCGTCGCCGAATGGACAGAGGTCGAACTCCCTAAAGAGTACGGCACATATTCCAATTGGGTTATGCATTTCGATGGCTCCAAAATGCTAGCAGGGCTAGGAGCGGGCGTCGTTTTAACGTCCCCTACTGGAGACATCATTCAGTATGTACTCCAAATACTATACACAGACTCCAATAACGCAGCCGAATACGAGGCCTTATTGCATGGTCTCCGGATGGCTGTCTCCATGGGCATACAACGCCTAGAAGTGCGTGGGGACTCAAACCTCGCAATATCTCAAATAAATGGAGACTTCAATGCCAAAGATCCGAAGATGGCGGCTTATCGTAACGCAGTCATAAAAATGTCGGCCTGGTTCGAGGGGCTCGAGTTCCATCATGTGGCTTGAGAAAGTAATCAAGCGGCAGACGTTCTTGCTCGTATCGGTGCTAAGCGCGACCCCGTGCAACCTAATATCTTTTTGGAAAGGCTTTTTAAGCCATCCGTGGTGTGGCGGGGGAAAAATGGCAACACTAGTCCGGATCCGAACATAACCCCAGATTCCGAAAACACCGACATCATCGGAAGCTCAGCCACCAAAATAACACCGTCGGCACATCTCATCATGGCAGTCATTGCCCCATGGACCGAACCCTTCCTGGCCTACCTTAACAGGAAGGAGCTTCCTGAGGACCAGAATGAGGCCCGCTGCATTGTCCGGTGTTCGAAGGCCTACAAGGTTCATGACGGAGAGCTCTATAAGAAAAGCGCTACCGGAGTTCTTCAAAGATGTATCTCGGAGGAAGAGGGGCGGCAGCTCTTGGCCGAGATTCACGCCGGGCTCGGCGGTCACCACGCCGCAGCTCCGGCCCTTGTTAGCAAGGCCTTCCGTACAGGGTTTTATGGGCCGACGGCCCGAGCAGATGCACAGGACCTTGTCCAATGTTGCGTCGGATGCCAACTCTTCGCCAACCAAAGCCATATGCCCCCCACTACCTTACAAAGAATCCCCATCACTTAGCCTTTTGCGGTCTGGGGACTCGATATGGTCGGACCCCTTAAAGGAGGAAGCCATAAGAGAAAGTATATACTGGTCATGGTGGATAAATTCACTAAGTGGATAGAGGCCAAACCAGTCAAAATGGCCGAAGCGGGGCCGGTAATAGATTTCATATCCGGCGTGGTACACCGTTATGGTGTCCCACACAGCATAATAACCGATAATTGCTCTAATTTCACAGCCGATGAAGTGAAAACTTGGTGTGCTAATCTAGGCAATAAACTCGATTACGCCTCGGTCTATCACCCGCAGACAAACGGTCAAGTCGAACAGGCTAATGGTCTTATTATGAGCGGCATCAAACCTAGACTAGTGCGGTCTTTGAAAGAATCAGACAAGCACTGGGTGGAGGAACTTGACTCCGTACTCTGGGGGCTGCGGACCACACCCAACCACCCTACTGGATATACACCTTTCTTCATGGTGTACGGTGCAAAAATAGTGTTACCCTGTGATATTATTCATGACTCACCTCGAGTGCGCATGACGAAGAGAGAGAAGCCGAGCTTGATCGGCAGGACAGCCTAGATGCCTTGGAGGAGGAGCGCGACGTCGCAAAATCCCGTTCCGCATTTTATCAACAACGGGCTCGCGGGTATCAAAGCAGAGAAGTGCGGGCCAAGACTTATAACGTTGGTGAACTCGTTCTACGTCTGTCGGTGAAGAAAAAGGACAAACTCAAGCCCAAGTGGGAGGGTCCCTTCATCATTGACGAAGTTCTCACCGGAGGAGCGTACCGTCTGCGTGATGTGTCAGACAATCACTTGGAGCCGAACCCCTGGAATGCGGCCAGACTACGACGATTTTATGCCTACCGCCGAACTCTGTGTTCGTCTCCTCCCTCCTGTTATTAACATTGTTTTTTTATCTCTTTTCGTTTTTTATCTTTTTCTTTCGTTTTGCTCTTTAGCCTTACGGTTTTAGTACGGCTAGACCGTCCTTACCTGATGCATACATCTCTACATATGTACGTTCATTATACCTGGGGGCTTCTCGTACAGAAGCTTGCTATTATCCTTTGAGCATCAAGCTCACCACATATGCGTTTTTCCATATGTACCTTTTCTTCGCCATTATATGCATCGATATGACTTAAGTTTTGGCCAAGATGGGTTGCCTGGCTCCTATGCTTATGCCCTACGTCCTCGTTAGTTCGGCTAGGGCATAAAGGGAGCACCTCTGTGATTGTTACTGCCGGGTCATCCGGATGTGTACCTCAGACTGGGTGAAGCCGAAAGCTAGCGTTCTTAAGGGAATATTCGGTCGGCGAATTAAAGATGTCCCCGCATTCATTCCATTATGAAACCCAGGAGTTACTTACTCTGTGATTTTTTTTTCAATCACAGTTCGGACATGCACATTAAATGCATGCACACCCAGGGAAAGGAACCCTTAACGGAACTATTCTCTCTGGAAGATGTTTCTTACATAATGTAATATAACATAACTAGCTGGATACACATTGTCTGTTCAAGCAACTATGACCCCTACGCCTGGTTCCCATACATGCTATATTCTACCGTTAGGGTATTCGGAAACACTCCGCACCTTCGGGTCCAGAGGTCGAAGCAAAAAGGTCGGCAATGACAATTGTTTTTATTATCCAGCTAGAAGGAAAGTACATAGTCACTTAGGACTCAAAAACTTCCTCCTATATACCGTCCAACAGGCGGACTAACTTACAATCCTGTTGTGAGTATTTAGCAGCCACCTCCACTTGGCCATATACTAAACTAACGGGAATTTCTTCCCAATTTGACCCTAGTGGTCCGACCCGGGCCATGTGATTCGGATCCAGCTTGGTATACCGCATTTTTATCATGGCCCAGGCTTCTCGCGCACCCTCTCAGCAGTCCGATATCTTCCATAGTCGGATACGCCACCGCGCTCCCTTGAACAGCTCTACAAGCTTCTCCATACTCCCTGGAGGGGAGTCAGATGTCCATAAGGCCTTGGCTACACTCCACATTGCCTGCCGAGCTTGCTCGTGCAACTGCGACAGCTCTTGCAGAAGATCACTTGATGATCCAGACACCTCCTCTTCAGGGCGGCCCGTCAATACACCTGCAATCACAGCTATATCAGCTACAGTTACTTCTAAACTGTTATAAGATAAATGCGGCCACATACTGAATATGCCGCCTAGTAGTTTTTTGTTTTTCTTCACGAAGTCAGCTAGCTAAGCTCGCACGTCTTTCAGTTCGTCGCCCAGTTTGGTGTTTGAATCTTGGAGCTTCTTTTTCTCCTGAATGACTTTTGTTAACACACGCTCGCCCGCTGCTAGCAGTTTTTTGGCTCCGTGTTCTTCGCCTCGAGCGGCATCCAGCTGCTCCCGCAGTTGGTCTAACAATCCAATACAACGATAAGCAACCAGATTAGCATTATTAGTGTACAATTATGATTTCTTGATGGAGGGAAACATTGTCAGGGGATGCCTTCTTGGATTTCTCCAGTTCGGCATTAGCAGCAGACAGCTGGCGCCGACACTTTTCTAGTTCCTAAGTTAACATGGTGTTCTTCTCCGTAAGCACCTAGTTGTACATTGATCCTTAAATCAGTTGTTTCAACTACTTTAAGTCTCGGGGGCTACTGGCATATGGTTATCATAGTCAGACAAAACAAACTTACCTGCACATCTTTTAAATGCTTTTTTGTGGCTCTATTAAGCCCATCTCGAGCAGCTCGGATATATGCATCGACTGAGCTGAAGGCGTTAAATGACTCTTCTGAAAAGCCAGGGTCTCGTAAAACAGCCCTGCAGCGCTGATGATTCATGGCGCTCTCCACTTCCGAGTTGGTGACGGATACATCATCCGAGTCCTCGTCTGGAGGACAGTCCGGCGTCACCCCCGCATCATCCCCTGTCTTCACGGCAGGATTTGAATCCTGGCTGCGAGAAGTATGACCGGCCGGACCCCCGGATATAGTCCGGCACACCTTTTTCCTGATACAGGGTAAACGGAAAGGTCACAGTTGGATGTGACTGCAAAGGTGCATACTTGCAAATTCATACCTCTTTGATGAAGGCTCGGTCGTATCTTCGTTTGCCTTCCTCTTAGAAGGCTTGCCTGGTATGGGGGACGCTCTTTGCGGAGATGCTCCTGGGGCAGCATGGCGCACCGAACGCTTCCCCTTCTAAGCACAGGACAGTGCGCTGGGTAAGGAGGAATGAGAAAACTCTTTTGGATAAGGTGTCTTCGGATTACTTACACATGAAGTAGGAAGGAGGCCGGGGTAATCGGCGATGATGGGTACATATGTACCGTCGTAGCTCATCTGATAGAATATTCCATCGTCAAGCTCCACAAATATGTCCGTATCTTCCTCATATCCGGGGTCGAGATCCCGGTTGCGATTCTCCGGCTGAGGGGCAGGGTCATGGATCCCCTCGACAGCCTTTCGCCATTCCTGTTATGAGCAAGATAAGATGCTGCCTGTCAAGAATGATTCAGGGACAAGAATAAAATAGTGGAGTTGAACCTTACCCAGCTGGGAGGATTATACATGGAAAACCCGTCTCGAATTTTGAGATGGGTGAACTCCTCCTTCTCCCCTTTATACAGCTCGGCCAGTATTTTGGCTAGGGCGGCTAGAGCCTTCGGGCCCTTTCAGCCATAGTGTGAGGCGTCGTCTTCTCTGTTATAATGCCACATGGGCAGCCCTCTGTATTGGAGTGGCTGGACCCGCCACGTTATGGAAATCTCCATCACCTCGACTATCGACAATCCGGACTAGGCAAGCGTCTTATCTTGCCCAGCAGCAGGCTGATCTTTGCACTATCCTATTCCTCGAGGCTCCGAGGACGCCAGCTATGGCATTTCTTCAACAGAGCATTTGAAAACTCAAGGAGGCCCGTGTGGACGGGGTCGGGTAGAGTGACGTCGTCAATGTAGAACCATTTGGAAGACCATGCTTCAGGAGCTTTCTTCAGCGTGCCGGACAGGTATCCGGTCCCGGTGATGCGCCACACTTCGGCTCCTCCCACTTCAAAAATTGACCCACCTTGATTGCGAGGGATGAGGCAGAACAGTCTTCTCCATAAATCGAAATGGGCCTCGCAACCCAGGAATAGCTCGCATAGAGCGACGTAACACGAAATATGAAGGATAGAGGCGGGAGTGAGACTGTCCAGTTGGAGGCCATAATACTCCAGCAAACCTCGGAGGAAGGGATGGATTGGAAATCCGACACCTCTTAATAAGAAAGTGACGAAGCACACTCGTTCTCCTACAGACGGATTGGGGAAATCCTCCGCATGAGCTTTGCCGATGAAGGAGGCCAATCCTGCTCAGACGGGAACCAGGTCCGCAGGGGGAAGAAAGCCATGTGTTTGTAGCTTCGCAAGCTGACTATGGGATACGGAACATCTCTCCCAATCACCCTTCTCGGAGCCATGGGGACGAGAGGAAGAGCCGGGAGCACTAGCCATGTTGGGGTGGTTTTTCTTAGCAAGCTCTGAGGATTTTTCGCGGGGTGTGGAATGGATTTGAGATCCATTCTCTTTAAATAGGCACCTTTGTGATACGGGCGGGGTGGTATATGTAAAATACCCTGACCTCTCGCATTCGCTCGACATGTGGAAACCGAAGTTGTTGATGCACAAAAGCCGAGGAGTACAACATTAAATGGAAAGCCGCACACACTACTCAGAAGTCATCAATGGAAGAACCCGCCTTGCAATGCCGAAGATAATCTATGTGCAGCAGCACCTCGTCATTGAAGACTAGTTCAGGGGCTACTGAGGGAGTCCTGGACTAAGGGGTCCTCGAGCGTCCGGCCTGTTGGCCATGGGCCGGACTGATGGGCTATGAAGATACGAAGACCGAAGAATGCACCCATGTCCGGATAGGACTCTCCTTGGCGTGGAAGGCAAGCTTGGCGACCAGATATGTAGATTCCTTTCTTTGTAACCGACCTTGTGTAACCCTAGATCCTCCCGGTGTCTATATAAGCCGGAGGACTTAGTCCGGATAGAGGATACTCATTATCATAACCATACGAGCTAAACCTCTAGGGTTTAGCCATTACGATCTCGAGGTAGATCAACTCGTAATACTCCTATTCATCAATATCAATCAAGCAGGACGTAGGGTATTTCCTCCGTAGAGAGGGCCCGAACCTAGGTAAACATCGTGTCCCTTGTCTCCTGTTACCATCGACCTTAGACGCATAGTTCGGGACCCCCTACCCGAGATCCGTCGGTTTTGACACTGACACCGGCTCTTGATCTGTTGTTTCTTGTCCTAAGCCACCGCTAGGTCGTCCCCTTATATACACGGGTTGACGCACTGCGGCCCTTAGAGTCCTTGCCAGCTTATACAACGTATCCGACTCGGTGACCTTTCACATATGCCTTACAATACAAGTTTACTTACATGGCGGTTTATACTCATGGGCCTTAAGTCGCCTTCGGGTCTGGGCCGTCTACTAAGCCTATCTATGAATCGCCATGTGACCTTGGGCTTCATTGTATTGAGTCTTCATAGGGATGAGCCGGCCCCTCCTGGGCGGTTCATACCTAATAGTTATATCCCCAACAGAGGTGGAAGAGGATAAGAGTAAGAAAAAGAAAGATTTGCTTTGGTGTAGGTTTGAATATGAGCATCTGCCCGACTTTTGCTATACTTGTGGTGTGATCGGCCATGACGAGAAGGAATGCAGGAAGAGGCTAGTTAGAGGAGAAGCGCTGCAGTTTGGGCCATGGATGAGGGCTGAAGAGAGTGGTAGAAGAGGGGATGAGGGGAGGAAGAAAGGGGGCAGGAGATTCGTGGATATACTGATAGTAGGAGAGGCAGTAGGGGAAGCGGGAAGTCAGAGCCCCATGGCCAAGGTGATAGGAGGCAGTAAAGCTTGGGGAAGAACTCTGGTGATTCAGGCAGCAATGCGGTTTTGTGGCAGAAAGATAGCACGACCTCGAGGGACAGTGAGAAAGGCGCAGGTGCTGAAGAAAAGGAGGTTACGAGCCCACTGAAACTTCCTGCGAGTGTAGAGAAGGTAGTAGCAAGTAAGGCCACAAAAAATCTTTAGTTTGAGCCATCTCCAAGCTCACGACAGGAGGAAGCACAAAATAGTATGGCTGTAGAGCTGCCGGTTACCGAGGAAGCTAAGAAAGGGGGGAGCGAGTGGAAGCACAAGGTGAAGGTGCTCTGGGCAGGAGCACGATGGATGGTAGTGTCAACAAGAACAAGCAGGATGTAGGGGTAACGGGGAAAATTGTAATAGGGAAGGATGGGAATAAGTTTAGACGGAAACCACGGGCCGACAGAATGGAGTCAGAAGGAAGTCTAATGATCAAGTTGGGGAAAAGAGATGGAGAGAAGATGGATACTGATAATGCTAGCATTAATAAAAGAGGCAAGGGTGACAGTGGTGAGGCACACATAATGAAACAAGATGAGATGGCGGAGGGACAAGGGAAGGGTCCGAATAATTCAGCTAACAGCATGTCAGCCGGGCTGCTCAAGCAGCCCCGCCGGGAGCAATGAAAATCATCAGTTGGAACTGTCGGGGACTAGGGAATGGCCCGGCAGTTCGCTCTCTTCTCGAGTTGGGAAGAGTGGAGGAGCCCGATGTCCTATTCCTGTGTGAAACAAGATTAAGTGAGAAGGAGATGGAAAGGTTTAGGTGGTTGTTGGGGCTTGCCAACATGGTAGCGTGGAAGGGGGAGGGGAGTGGAAGAGGGATATCCTTGTTTTGGAGAAAGGAGGTGGATGTGACCCTAAGATCGTATGGGAGACGACATATCGACGTAGATGTTAAGCAGGAGAATGGAGCGATATGCAGGTTGACGGGGGTGTACAGAGAGTCAGCCATAGATATGGAAAAGGAGACTTGGAGGCTCTTGAAGATTCTAAAGAACCAGCACCAGAGAGAGAGAGACCATGGCTATGTCCGGGGTGACTTCAACGAGATACTGTCGTGTCATGAGAAGATAGGTGGGGCTGATCGTCCGCAACAATTCCTAGATGGCTTCCGAGAGGCTCTCCGGTTCTGTGAGCTCCGTGATATCGGTTTTGAGGGTGACATGTACACCTGGAGAACCCACAGCAAAGAATTAAGAACATATATATGTGAAAGACTGGACCGTGCAACCAATAATGAATGGTGTGAGAGCTTCCCAAACCATGTGGTGATCAATGGAGAACCGTGTCATTCTGATCATCGGCCGGTCACTGTGCATATGGAGGGAATTGATAGGGGATGGAAGAGAGGAGATCAGTCGTTCCGTTTTGAAGCCCGTTGGCTGCAGGAGGAGGGGTGTGAGGAGATGGTGAAAGAAGCCTGGGATGATAGTCTGGTGGTGAATGAGGGGAGAGTGGCACAAGCATTGTGAGATGTTGCCTCGAAAGCAAGTATATGGAGCAAGGAGGTACTGGGAGAGTTGCATGGGAAGATAAAGAAGGCATGGGTTGATCTTGAGAGATGCATGAAAGAGAAGGTCTCGGAATCAAAGATCAGGGAGGAAGCAAGGCTTCGATGTTTGCTGGAGGAATTGAAAGACAAGAAACACACACAACTGAAACAAAGAGCGCATATGTGGTGGTTGTGAGGAGGAAATAAAAACATAAAGTACTTGCAATCTGTGGCCACTGGGAGGAAGAAGGCTAATAGGCTAAAGGAGATCAGGAGGGAGGATGGTACGGTGGTGGAGGAAGGGGAGGATTTTAACTAATTATGTGCGCTCATTTTTTCAGGATCTTTTTACGACGTCTAACCCGCAGCGCGTCCCAGAACTAATTGACAAGGTTGAGCCATGGGTGACAAGCGCGATGCGTGCAACTCTTGAATCCAAATACACTCGAGAGGAATTGAAAGCAACCTTGGATCATATTGGTGACCTTAAGGCCCCGGGACCATATGGTATGCCATCTATTGTTTCAAGCGACATTGGCATTTCATGGGAGATCAGATTGTGAAAGAGGTCCTAACAATGCTAAATGGAGGAGAGATGCCAGAGGGGTGGAATGACACTATGGTTGTATTAATCCCCAAGGTAAAGAACCCGAAGAGGATCAAGGATCTCAGGCCGATTAGCTTGTGCAATGTAGTCTACAGACTGGTTTCCAAAGTCATAGCAAATAGACTAAATTTAGTGCTCCCGGATGTCATTTCAGACAATCAAAGTGCCTTTGTGCCAGGTAGACTCATCACGGACAATGTTCTCATTGCATACGAGATATCACACTACCTCATGAACAAGAGAAGTGGCAAAAGTGGGGTGGCAGCAGTCAAGGCAGATATGAGCAAAGCCTACGATCAAGTTGAGTGGTGCTTTTTGGAAGCCATGTTGTGTAAGTTCGGCTTCAGCAGAACATGGATTGAACTAGTCATGAAATGCGTGAGGACAGTAAGATACCAAATCAAGGTCAATGGCAAAGTCATTATCATATTCAGCCCTTCACGAGGTCTGAGTCAAGGAGATCCCATATCTCCCTACTTATTTGTCATTTGTGCGGAGGGTTTGTCTGCACTTCTTAAGGATGCTGAGGAGAAAGGTACCATGCATGGAGTCAAGATATGTCAACAGACACCATGCGTATCACATCTCTTGTTTGCGGATGATTCCATTCTCTTGATGAAAGCAAACCAGCAGGAGGCAGCTGCACTGCATGACGTGCTTCAGCTCTATGAGGATTGCTCCAGACAATGCATAAATGTAGAAAAATCTGCTATCATGTTCAGTCCCAATACAAGTGATATAGACAAGCACTCGGTCAAAAATATGCTGGGTATACTTAGTGAAAATTGGAACAAAAAAATACCTGGGCCTACCTGTACATGTGGGACGATCTAGGAGACGAGCCTTCGATTACATAAAGCGAAATTTGTGTGGTCGGATGAACGGATGGCAGGAAAGGCTCCTAGCGAAAGAAAGCAAAGAGGTTTTCGTGAATGACGTGGGATAAGCAATCCCTACCTTTTCTATGTCTTGCTTCGACCTAACAAAAACCTTTTGTGGTGAGCTAAACTATCTCCTGTGACCGTTCTGGTGGAGCCAGCAAGATAAGCAAAATGCGATGCATTGGATAAGCTGGGATAAGTTAACACTACCAAGGCCATGGGAGGATTAGGGTTTCGGGACATGCATGTGTTCAACATCGCCATGTTATCCTGACAAGGATGGAGAATCCTCCAAAATCAGTCCAGCCTGTGCGCTAGGGTGCTGAAGGCGCGATACTTTCCGAACTGTAGTGTTCTTGAGGCTCAGGCACATGATGGTATCTCGTACTCGTGGCGGAGCATCCTCCATGGTTTGCAACTGATAAAGGAAGGGTATATATGGAGAATTGGGATTGGATCGCAGGTGAATATCTAGACTGACCCCTGGATACCAAGGTCCTAGTCACGACGGGTTAATCACCCCGAAAGGTGCCAATCTGCTAACGCATGTGTCTAAACTCATATGCCCTATATCGGGAGGCTGGGATGAGCAGCTAGTAAAGGACACTTTCTGTGCTGAAGATGCCCAATGGATACTACATATTCCTTTACGGGATGGTGTGGAAGACTTCATAGCATGGCACTATGATAGCAAAGGAAATCATTCTGTGAAGAGTGCATACAAACTACAAGTTGAACTGAGCATGCAGATTGGGAATGGATCGCCAGGATCGAGTTCCAGCGGAGCCGGACAGCTTGAGCGAACTGTTGATCAATCGTGGAAGCGCATTTGGAAACTCCCATGCTCGCCCAAGCTGCAGATGTTCGTACGGAGCATGAAACATGAAGCTCTCGCCCTCTGCCTGAATCTGGAGAGGAGAAGTGTACGGCTAGAGAAGACTTGTTGCTTCTTCAGTGGTAATGGGAAAGAGGACGGAGGACACCTCTTCATCAAGTGCAAATGGGCTAAAGAAGTGTGGCGTGAACTAGGCCTGGAAAAAGAATGCATGCGGCTGGAAAATATCACATGTGTACATGCGATGATAGACCAGCTCTGGGAGTTGAACGAGAAGCAAAGGGTCCTAGTAATAGTCTTCTGGTGGCAATGGTGGAACCAGCGCAACAGAATACGTGAAGGACAGTTGCCACTGCAGGCTTCGAAGCTCATAAGGCGGATCAGAAGCACCGCTATGGAGTATGAACAAGTGTTTGCGCCGGAGAAGCAAAGCATGCCCTTGGCAAAATGGAAACCACCTAAAGCTGACACTCTCAAATTTAATCTGGATGGGACTTTCACTCCTGGACAGTCCATAAGTGGATGGAGCGTGGTGGCTCGTGATTCTGATGGCCAATTGGTGGTTGCTTGCGCTAGGCGCCAAGACCAAGCACTGGATGTGTTTGGGGCTGAAGTCAACGCGTTGTCGGTGGCAATCACGACCGCAACGGAGCTGGGTGCCACATGGGTCGTCTTTGAAATTGACTCGCAGCTGCTTGTTGATGCCATGAACATCCAAATAGCTGACTCCTCGCAGTATGATGCGATCATCGAAGATCTGAAGCTCCAACTCAAAATGTGGCTCTTGAAATATAGTGTGATCCCATGTAGGCGCATGGCGAATTCTGTAGCACATGAAATAGCCTAGGAACATCAAGAAAAACAAAGGTACAGATGGCGATAGCTGGCTCTAGCGATCCTGGCTATTGCGCCGGTGCCTCCCCTCCGCCCGTGGCGGCCACCGCCTCCGTCGCCCCCTCCGGCTCCCGTGACCCCGTCCCCCTCTCCAGCGCTGGTGGCCTCGGCCGTCCTCCCGATGCCCGAGCCCCCCATCGCACCCCGGGTCCGATGGGCGTATTTCGCCGATGATGAGCCGCCCCCCCCCCCCGCCGACCCCGCCTCCTCTCCCACCGCCGCTCCCCATCGCGTCACGCTGCCTTGCCGGGCCGGTGGCTCAGCCCCCCATGTGAGGGGTTCTGCTGCCGGTTCGCGGCTGCTGCGGTCGTCGACTGCGCCCTCGAGCTCATCTCGGGCGGGTGGGCACCAAGGCGCGAGCTTGGACGGTATGTCGGCTCGTCGCTGGCGCGTGCGCTCCAGGGGCGTGGCTGGCCGATTCGACAGGAGAGCCGCCCGGCAGCGGGGGTCCATCCGACGGTCTCCCCGGAATCCCCGGCGGCTCCCTGCGCTCCTTCGCCCTCGCGCCCGGTCGCTCATTCCTCCCCCTTCTGGCCATTCATTGCGGCCTTTGGATCAACGTCCCTCTGCTTCCTCCCGATCCGCCAGGGTCCCTTGCCCGTGGCTGCCCGCGCCAGAGCTGCGCCGGTGGCGGCGGCGACGCCCGCTCCTGCGGGGGAAACCCTACAGGAGCCCATGCTGCCCCGTCGCTCGGACCGGGCCTCCCCTGCGCCTGGGCCCCTGGGCCTCGGCCCGGCCCGGCTCATGGGCCTTCAGGCTGGCCAGCACCCCCCCCCACTCTGGGCCGGCCCACTGGCGCTGGGCCTCTGGCGTGCTCTAGGCCCAGGGCGCTGGCCTCTTCCGTCTGGCTCCCCTGCGGTCTACCCCGACCCCCAAATCTCATCCCCGCCGCCACCGCTCGCCCTTGCCCTCCCTCGTCTCGGTCCCCCTGCCGCTGCCCCCCCCCCCCCCCCCCCCCCCCCCCCCCCCCCCCCCCCCCGCCCCCCCCCCCCCCCCCC